>NC_060183.1:8406450-8423950 GCF_021184085.1 Oncorhynchus gorbuscha
AATGAGGTGGAAACTGAGCTGCACTTCCTAACCTCCTGCCCAATATATGACCATATTAGAGATACATATTTCCCTCAGATTACACAGATCCACAGAGAATTTAAAAAACAATCCAAGTTTGAAAAACTCCCATATCTATTGGGTGAAATACCACAGTGTGACATCACAGCAGCAGGATGTGTGACCTGTTGCCACGAGAAAAGGTCAACCAGTGAAGAACAAACACCATTGTAAATACAACCCATATTTATGTTTATTTATTTTTCCTTTTGTACTATATTCTATATTCACATCATTACAACACTGTTTATGGACATAATATGACATTTGAAATTTCTTTATTCGTTTGGAACTTTTGTGAGTGTAATGTTTACTGGTAATTTATTTATTGTTTATTTCACTGTTGTATATTATCTACCTCACCTACTTTGGCAAAGAGAGGGGGAGAGAGAGAAAGAGAAAGAGAAAGAGAAAGAGAAAGAGAAAGAGAAAGAGAGAGAGAGAGAGAGAGAGAGAGAGAGAGAGAGAGAGAGAGAGAGAGAGAGAGAGAGAGGGGAGAGAGAGAGAGAAGAGAAAGAGAAAGAGAAAGAGAAAGAGAAAGAGAAAGAGAGAGAGAGAGAGAGAGAGAGAGAGAGAGAGAGAGAGAGAGAGAGAGAGAGAGAGAGAGAGAGAGAGGGAGAGAAAGAGAAAGAGAAAGAGAAAGAGAGAGAGAGAGAGAGAGAGAGAGAGAGAGAGAGAGAGAGAGAGATAGAGAGATAGAGATAGATAGATAGATAGATAGATAGATAGATAGATAGATAGATAGATAGATAGATAGATAGATAGATAGATAGATAGATAGATGCTTGGCACATTCAGGCAGAGTAAAAGAGATTGGGTAAGGGAGGGGCGTGGAGGGGCGGGGCGGCGCGTGGAGGGGCGAGTTAAACTCAGTGGATGTTATCTATTGGTTCCTATCTACACTGGTACTTGCCTAGTTAAACAAATAAAGCTCAGAGATTTGATCTTTCAACCTGCTTTGTATTTTACCCACAACTTCTCTTCAGCATTTATTTTAAGCATAATTTCCATTCAGGGCTTTCATTATCCTGATGAATATGTGAAGCTTATTGCCTCCTCTGACCCAAACAAATGTTTTAGTGAACTTCTTTAGTCAGAAAATAAACGTTTTAGTGAACTTCTTTAGTCAGAAAACAAATGTTTTAGAGAACACCGTTACCAGAAAAAACAGGGCATATGAGACAGCCCCTGATTAGCTGATAGTTTGGTTGATTGATAAGTAATAATAATGATAATAATGATAATTTCATTCATAAAGTGCATTTCTAACACCCAAGGCACTAAAAAGACAATAATAATAATAATAAGTGTTTTACCGTTTTGCCACCACTAGATGGCAGGTATGTTTCCAAGAGGCAGGGAAGGTTGCTTGATTGGTGGATGTCTTTACACTTTGACTTCATCGTGATCCAATCACAGTCAACCTTCACATTGAAACGGGATAACAATATAATTTATAAGTACGCTAGTGTAATTACAATGTAGGTACACACTATTTCTACATGGTACTACAGCCGACCTGTTAGCAGCTTGCACAATATCAACAATTTAAACAATTTCACAAAGGATATTACACGATAATCTTTTTAAATTAGCTAACACTTAAACCTACAAACTTTTAAAAACAAATTCAGCTCACCGGGGTTGGGTTCAATTCCAGTAAATTCAGGAAGTAAACTGAAATTCCAATTCTCTTCAATGAGGAAGATTTGGAAATTGAATTTGGTTAACTTTCTGAATTGACAGGAATTTCAATGGAATGGAGGCCAAACCTGCAGCTCACAGCTCTCACTTACCCCTCTAACTCGAACAGCCAGTCAGAATGTTATGAGTCCCTAGACTAGGGGTTTTACACTCCTCCCTCAGTAAAACTCAATGGTTGCCAAGTTACACAGAACAATGTGAATCACAACTTCATTTTTTTTTTTTACCTTTCAGTCAATTCCAAGTCTGACTGACTGTAAAGGTTCTAGACTATAAGCTGCAGTGTTGATGAAAGAAAGTACTTTCTGTTCACTTCTATTTTCTTATAAAATTAATAGGTCTCGTCTCCACAGACTTGTATCCGAATTGAGACTAGTATTTGTCCTTGTCTATCTAGTGATGTGCCTTTGTATCATAATATGTATTACAGCCTAAGCTACCTCCAGGTAGGATGGACACTAACTATCTGCCTATAGTTCTCACATGTCCCAACAAATGTATTCAATCGGCAGATATTGTAGCCTAACAATGTGGGGGGCAACATAACTTTCTTCTCGGGAATTAAACGAATCAGACTATTAAGCTATTCACGTCAAGAAATGCCTTAGCCCGATGATATAATCCTGTATCAGCATGACATTACACAAGTGTCGTAGCAGCAATGACCGGGGTTAACTGGTCTGTTTAAGACATGTGTATATAGAGTGGTTGCCATGATACGAACAGGCCCTATTCAATAGGCCATATTCACTGGTCTGTTTAGAGTGTCCCTTCTCTCTCTCTCTCTCTAACAGCAGGCGTGCACCAATCCTCTCTGAGCAGCGCACCCGATCAGTTCTATAACAACCGTATAAGGCCACAGGAAGTCGATGCATTGGCTGTGGTTTTATAACAACGGGGTGATGTATCCGATACGAAAACATTAAAATACATTTTGTTCAGCTGGAAACCGAGTTGATTGACATAAGCCACTAGACATATTGATTAAATCAACGGCTTAAAGACCTAATAGCATTAATGTGTGCACTAGCCTAGGCCACTAGCCTAGGCCACTAGTCCGACTCCTTAGTAGGCTAATGCTTTAGCATTTGTCAGCGGGTGCCGTGCACGAGAGCTCTCTGACAACCCCGATTATAACACACATTCTCATAAGAAGCTTATCTAGTTAAGCGCCCCAAAATGACTCAAAAGTAGCATATACAACAAATCTTGTGAAACCTAAGCTTTCAATGACGTCTGAGCCATCGAGTCATTCTTGACTTTTGACTTGTTGATCGGGCAGAACCAATCGCCATTGGTTACAGTTGTCATCATAGCTACAGACCTTCAGTCAAGGACTGGATACAGGAGGATATGTCTACCATTTGGATACATAGCGGACTAGAAACTGAATTTGCCTAATTTGATTTGTATTGGGTTTATTGATCACTAAACTGCCAGGGTAACGTCTAAACTAATGAAATAAGTCAAATGATCAGTGCATGTAGATTGAAAACATTTTTTACTTCATACAAATGGCATAAAAATGTCAGGGTAGAACGAAACATTTGAGCTGATACAAACCACCCCCCCCCCTCATAATAAATACGGTAGGCCTGATACAACCCCCCCCCCCTCATAATAAATACGGTAGGCCTGATACAACCCCCCTCATAATAAATACGGTTGGCCTGATACAACCCCCCTCATAATAAATACGGCCTACAAATCAGATCCACCTCCACAACATTTTTTCTTTCATTTTACAGACAGTGCAAAAAAAAAACAGGTGCATCTTCTGAGAGGTGCACCCAACAACAACAACAACAACAACAACATAAAACGCACAAAGTAACCCTGTCGTTGCCGTTGACAGCTATTGTTCTTGGACACAAAGGTAGAGGGTCCTTGGATCGCAGGCGGCTCATGCCAACCAACGGATAAAGGCGCCTCAATAAAAACATAAGCACGTGCAGAAGAAGAGAACACAGGATTTTGACAGTGTCAACATGAAAGGCTATTCAATTCAGACATCATTAGAATTATTAGACTA
Source organism: Oncorhynchus gorbuscha (assembly GCF_021184085.1). Taxonomy (NCBI): domain Eukaryota; kingdom Metazoa; phylum Chordata; class Actinopteri; order Salmoniformes; family Salmonidae; genus Oncorhynchus; species Oncorhynchus gorbuscha. The sequence goes on from NC_060183.1 coordinate 8,410,247, forward strand.
GTAAAAAAAAACATTCCCATGTGTGTGGAAACCGTGTTCGCCGTGCGTAATGGCGAGCAGCGGCAGTGGATAGGCTACTAAGAATCCATATATTTTGTGTAGGCTACAATGTGCAATGTTCCTAGCTCGCCTTGTCACATCATATTAAAGTCTTATAATATGAGAAGCATTCGTCAGCAGCTTTTTAGGTGCGGAAGGGTAGATAGTTTGTCCACTTTCCCAAAAGCAGCAGCACTTTCCACTCCTTTCAGCCATTCTCTGCATTTCCTCACCACCGTCTCGTCCACATCGCCATCTTCTTCTTCGTATTCCACGTCATCGTATTTATACTGATCGTTTAGTAAAGATATTTTGACTATTGTTGTAATGTCCTCTGCGTGTTCCAGATTGGCGACGGGGATGGTCGAGCTTTTGGAACCACCTTGAGTCCGTTTGGATGGAAAGACTCGCCTGTGCCGAAAGTCTACGGACACACAACCCTTCTGCTGTTTGGCTAGCATCTGTTTTTCTAAGCTGCGCTTCTGAATAACGAGAATGGCCTCCGGTGTGAGGCTCAGAGAGAATTGAATCTTCCTTTCTTCTCCTGCCTCGTCCTTTCCTATGGAACTCCGCGAGGACTGCTTGCCCCGGTCCCGGTGCGTGGTGGATTCCACAGAGCTGTAAAGCGGAACGCTCTCGCACGAGTCTTGAGATTGTTTGGGTAAAGTTAGCCAGGAGCTCTTTAAACCTTCCGTCTCCTGAATCGGGAGTTTAGTTTTCTGTTGTTGGGGTTTTCGCCCCAAATTCCTCAGATTGGCCGTAGTCCAGGACTTCGAGATCTTTTCCTTCTCCGAGTCTTTTTCCTCCGTCTGTTTCTTTTTCCTGAACAGCTCTCTCCCGGGAGAAGAGATTCGTTGATGGAGATTTATCGGCGGAAAAGGCATTATTGGGATTTAAAAGTGATCCGACCACAAAAGCAACGTCTTATATTAAACAGAATAATACTTTTAAACTCGAAGATTGTAAATAAATATACTGTATTCCAATTGCATTGTCCGATCAAGTAAAAATGAGGTATCTTGAATGCCGTAATGAGCAACAGCGCTATAATCCGTTTTGTAATTCAACTGGTGTGAAGATGCGCGTTGTCTGGTATTTATAAGGCTCGTCCGTGGGAGGCGTGTCCACGGAAAGAGCGGATGAGCGGAAGGCACGCGACTAAACAAAGGCAACAACCGTATAAAAACAAGCGTGGCTTCTGCGGTGGCCTTTAGGATAGTGATGTCATTCATTCCACGTAGTACTTTAAATGTAACAGTATCCTTCTTGAATGTAAAAAAAAAAAAACTTAAAAACTGACCAATAACATGACAGTCTTATTATTCAGGGGACTGATGTTACAGGGCTGACGTCAATTCCCATTTACATTTCACTAGAATGTTCACCATTTTTCCATTCAGTTCATCCACTGAAATTAAAATTTAAACCCAAAAACATTTGATTAAAGAAATAAAGAACACACACACAATATTGTTATAGCTATTTATAATTTACCAGTGACAAATGTCCATTTCCCTCGTATGTCTGGTATAGATAAATCTGCCTTTTCTCTGTCGAAACCGGATTGTCAATCGTCTAGGGATATATATTATATATATTATTATATTATATAATATATTAACGAATTAGGGATGAAGTGTATTGACTGTTTCGAAATCAATAGTTTCGACATCAATTTTGAATAAATAGTGAGCAAAATTCCATTTCATTCAGAGGTATAATATTGTTTTCAGAGGCTCAACGCGTATTCTCTCGAAGGGTGTGCTGCAATACGTTCTGTCAGGGTCTTAGTTAAACCCCTGGACATATGGACATATTACCTCAATGACCTCAACTAACCTGTACCCCCGCACACTCCTTTGCACCCCAGTGTCTCTACTTGCACAGTCATCTTCTGCACATCTACCATTCCAGTGTTTAATTGCTATATTGTAATTATTTCGCCACTATGGCCTATTTATTGCCTTACCTCCCTTACCTCATTTGCACTCACTGTATATAGACTTTTTCTATTGTGTTATTGACTGTGTTTGTTTATTCCATGTGTAACTCTGTGTTTTTGTTTGTGTCGCACTGCTTTGCTTTATCTTGGCCAGGTCGCAGTTGCAAATGAGAACTTGTTCTCAACTAGCCTACCTGGTTAATTAAAGGTGAAATAAAATAACATTAAAATAAACACTGACTCGGTACCGGTAACCCCTGTATTTAGCCTCGTTATTGTTATTTTATTGTGTTACTTAAAACATATTTTTTTGTTTTGTTTAGTTAGTAAATATTTTCTTAACTCGTATTTTTCTTAAAACTGCATTGTTGGTTAAGGGCTTGTAAGTAATCATTTCACGGTAAAGTTGTATTCGGCACGTGACAAATAACGTTTGGTTTTATAGGGACCATTTTTGGTATGTAACCATTGATTCTTGACTAATATAACTTATTAGTTATATGCTCACGAGCATAGTTTAACTGTCATACCCCAGCAGAACCCAAACTTAAACAAAACATGATTAAAACTGTAATTTTGATATAATGGATGGTCAGACCTTGCATCCGTTGCTCTGTCTATGAATTTGAGACTGGTTACATTTCTCCATCCCTCAGCTTTTACTCAAAACAGTGGCGGGGATTAGGAATGTTGTTGTTTCAACAGCTGATGGCCCTATAATTCTATGCCATTGGCTTCTCACATATATTGATCTGTAATAGCCAGTCCTACACACTGTTTTGTTTTCCATTTTGTGTGAATCATTTCTCAATTATAAAAAGGTACATTGTTTGGCTATTTCTAGTAATATGTGACCAGAACCGACTTTGAGCGAGACCAGCAGTAGAGATTCAGAACAAGTCATGATCACAATACAAGACAACGAGTAATGATTTGCCTAGTTAAATAAAAAAAACTAATAAATACAATACAAATAATAATTTAGCACAGAAATGTTCTTTATTTACTTAACTGTCACTAACCACATACAGCAGATAAAAAAAGCTGATGATCTCATGAGTTTAAACGTGAAAAGACAGTCTGGCTGGGGTGGGTGGGGTCACAAACCTGATTACTGTATTGAGTTGAGATTTCTCTCTCTTGTCCTCCTAGTCAACTTCTTCATGCACATTCACTCTCAAAGAAGCTAAACGAAACAAACAACTGTCCTTCCTCTATCCCAAAGAAAGGAAATGGTATAAACCAACGGGATATCTCACCAGATCAAGGGGTTTGGTTCAAACCAACGGGATAGCTCACCAGATCAAGGGGTTTGGTTTAAACCAATGGGATATCTCACCAGATCAAGGGGTTTGGTTCAAACCAATGGGGTATCTCACCAGATCAAGGGGTTTGGTTCAAACCAACGGGATATCTCACCAGATCAAGGGGTTTGGTTTAAACCAACGGGAGATCTCACCAGATCAAGGGGTTTGGTTCAAACCAATGGGATATCTCACCAGATCAAGGGGTTTGGTTCAAACCAATGGGGTATCTCACCAGATCAAGGGGTTTGGTTTAAACCAATGGGATATCTCACCAGATCAAGGGGTTTGGTTCAAACCAACGGGATATCTCACCAGATCAAGGGGTTTGGTTCAAACCAACAGGATATCTCACCAGATCAAGGGGTTTGGTTCAAACCAACGGGATATCTCACCAGATCAAGGGGTTTGGTTCAAACCAATGGGATATCTCACCAGATCAAGGTGTTTGGTTCAAACCAACGGGATATCTCACCAGATCAAGGGGTTTGGTTCAAACCAACGGGAGATCTCACCAGATCAAGGGGTTTGGTTCAAACCAACGGGAGATCTCACCAGATCAAGGGGTTTGGTTCAAACCAACGGGATATCTCACCAGATCAAGGGGTTTGGTTCAAACCAACGGGATATCTCACCAGATCAAGGGGTTTGGTTCAAACCAACGGGATATCTCACCAGATCAAGGGGTTTGGTTCAAACCAACGGGATATCTCACCAGATCAAGGGGTGTGTTGTTTTGTTCTCAAAGTCATCATAATTGAATGGACAAAAACAGACTCACATTGACAACAACAACACAAAAATTGGTCTTCCAACCAAAGAAAGGACATGAATAGAGATGTAGGTTTCCTCCCTCTCCCAGATGACTCTGATAGTCACAGTGAGCCTAAAGCTTAGCTGAACCCCCTGCCAAGCAAAGTCCCTGTAAATGAGTCACAAATGGTGCCCTATTCCCTATATAGTGCACTACTTTACACCATGGCACGTAGAGTATCCCATCGGGTTCTGGTCAAAAGTAGTGCACCATATAGGGAATAGGGTGCCATCCATTTGTGATGCATACTGGAACTAGTGCTACTGAAAGGAGATTTATTTTTATATTAAAAGCCTGATCCATGATCACACTACTAATGAAACGTTGTTATAGAATTCCATAAGACTGGGTATGTGCTGGGCAAACACCATCGGCATCGATCACGTACTCCCGATGATAAAATATGGTTCAACATAGAAACATATGAGGTTCTATGCTCAGATAGATTGTCATCCCTAAAGAACCTCTATTAAACTATGAACCTTTACGGTTCCTTATATAGAACCCCAAGCAAACATTTGTTCCGAGTGTATAAAGAAAGCACCTCGAGATGGATGTTTAAAAACCTGTGTGTTAGGTCGAGTAGAGCTACGCAAGAAGCGAACAGGATATGTCTAAGAGTACCACATCTTTAAGGTTTGTTGTTTTTCTTAAAAAGCAAATGAAGCATCTCTCCTCACCCAGAGCTTTCTCTCTTTGTTGTGGGTTAAGGCCACTCATTGTATTGGGCCAAGAGTCTAATCCAGGAAAAATCCCCTCCTCCTCTTTGGACCATAATTACCTCTGACAGGAGAGGCGTGGAGGCAGACCGACCAGGGTGTCCTGTGACACCACCGTCTGAAATCCCTCATTACCATAATGGACCATGTGACCATGGGTGCTCCCGTTGGGAATACGGGAGAGGAGGAGCAGAGGGGTAATTCCTAGTTCCCGTGGTTGTCGTAGCAACCACATCCTCCTTTCAGAATCCCATCCAGAGGGCTCCAGCTTATTCCGAAGTGGTTTAGATTTAGAACCACACAAATCTGTTTCCTCCTCCCGTCCTTGCCATGTATATATATATATATATTTATTGTGACAATGACCATAGACGTTGTGAAGACAGCACAAAACGGCTAGAGATGGGACCAGGCGGTAGTGTAGTAGGTAATTAGGTTAAGATTACACAGAACAGAAGGATGGAAGTGAATGAGTCAGAAGGTTTCAACTGCATCTTAACGAGAGAAACAAAGAGAGCTCATTTACAGGCAATTGGGCTTTGAGCTGAAGGAGTAAAGAGAGGAGATGATGCATGTCACTCACTGCACACATGTTGATCTGGGTCTTGTTCAGTAGGCATCAAACGGAAGAAAACAATGAAATGGAGAGCGATTTGTCCTATAAGAAATGTCATTTTTTCTCTCCCCAGTTGCAAAGCATTGTGAAACATTTTGCACTAATGAACAACAGCCAGTGGTACAGTAGCTCCTTTCCCTTTGTTGTCCCTGGCTGAGAAAAGCCAAGAGAGGGATGTGGGTTTAATGTGATGTGATCGTCTGTCTGTCGCCCCAGGCAGGGCACGCCAGGATACTGTAGTTATCCATTAAGAATTTAGTAACGTAACACAATTAGAGTCTAATCAGCCACATTACTTACATGTCACTGACTTGGACACATGGGACAGTTGGACACATGGGAGATAAAATGTGTTTCAAGGAATCACTCACATACAAATGGTTGCACACACACACACACACACACACACACACACACACACACACACACACACACACACACACACACACACACACACACACACACACACACACACACACACACACACACACACACACACACACACACACGTGTCTTCTGCATTTTAGGAAATGAAAAACACACTCTAAAAACATAGAAAACATATACGCCTGACACCAACATTTAAAGGAAAATTCCACCCATAAACTATGTTTTGGTATTTGTTTCATTAGTCCATTGTTGACATATAGTCCTAAAATGTTTTGCTTTTCAGCAATCAAGTTTTCAAGATATGTAACTTTTAAAATACAGAAATCATCCCTGTACGATGCATTTGGCATCAGACGATGCTGCGTTTTACATATCTTGAAAACTTGATTGCTGAAAAGCAAAACATTTTTAGGACTATGACAACAAAGAAACAAATAAAAACAAATACCAAAATATAGTTTATGGGTGGAATTTTCCTTTAAGGCCGAACTAAGTTGGAGAGAAGTTTCAAAATGAAAACATTTCTTCATTTTATTCATCAAAAAAATAGACAGTCATATTCCATTCTTCTGAAGACTGAAAACTTATGTTAAAATATCATCAAATCGTATTGACATTGAGACAAAATACAAAGTAGAAAAAGGTAAGGCATTGAGTTGTATTTTCAGTTTTACAAGCATCATATTGCATCATATTGTAAAATGTCTATAGGTCTTTCCCTGCTCTGAACGAAACAAGATATAAAATAGGTCTACTTGCAGGATAGGGGTCAATTCGAATTGAAGGCAGTCAAATTCAAGAAATAAACTTAACTTCCAATTCAAGAATTGAAAAAAAAGAAGCATATTTTAATGACTTCTCAATAAACTGAAAAGTAAAAGCTATTTATTTTGAGAGTTGTCAAATGTTTTCATTTTTTAAATTCAAAGTCACTTCCTGAATTGACTGCCTTCAATTCCACTTGACCCCAATCCTGTCTTTTTTGGATGGTATATATTAAAAAAATTATTAAATATTTGAATTTCAAGCATTCACCTCCCTCTCTCTCTCAACAGAAGCATAAACACACTTTAAACGACAGACCCAATCTGAGAGTAACAAATAAACAAAAGGTTAAATAAGCATCAATCAGGGTTCAGGGTTCAGGAAGTAAACAAATTCCAATTCCGAATTTCAGTCTACTTCCTGAATTAACTGAATTGAAGAGGAATTGACCCCAACCCTGATAACCTTAATATGAATAAACATTAGTTTCAGATAACTGCTAACATGATTATACAACTATTGGAAATATTAATGATTCACAGTATCAAAACAGCAATGAAAATGAAAAATACAAATACAAAATATCTCTCAGTTGTATTTGCATGTTTGGGACCGCGGTCTTGTGATTTCATAGTATTTGAACCCAGGCCCGGGAGACCACTGTCCGTTCTCTAACTCAGACAACTGTTGAAAACCTTTATCACTGCATCTCTGGAGAAAAAGGAGAAGACAGGAGAACAGAAGGGGAGAATAGGTCATACATGACAACAAATATTTCACCATCAATCCAATATCAATCTTTATGATCAATACAACATAGTAGGTTCTCGCTGTTGTCTGATACAGTAGGTTGTATCTGTTATCTGATACAGTAGGTTCTATCTGTTATCTGATACAGTAGGTTCTATCTGTTATCTGATACAGTAGGTTGTATCTGCTGTCTGATACAGTAGGTTATATCTGCTGTCTGATACAGTAGGTTATATCTGTTGTCTGATACAGTAGGTTATATCTGTTGTCTGATACAGTAGGTTCTCTTTTAATACAGTAGGTTCTCTCTGTTATCTGATACAGTAGGTTGTATCTGTTGTCTGATACAGTAGGTTCTCTTTTAATACAGTAGGTTCTCTCTGTTATGATACAGTAGGTTCTCTCTGTTATGATACAGTAGGTTCTCTCTGTTATCTGATACAGTAGGTTGTATCTGTTGTCTAATACAGTAGGTTCTTTTAATACAGTAGGTTCTCTGTTATCTGATACAGTAGGTTATATCTTAACACAGCAGGTTCTCCGTTATCAGATATAACCAACTGTATCAGACATTTTAATAGAGTAGGTTATATCTGTTGTCTGATACAGTTGGTTATATCTGATAACGGAGAACCTGCTGTGTTAAGATATAACCTACTGTATCAGATAACAGAGAACCTACTGTATTAAAAGAACCTACTGTATCAGACCGTAGATATAACCTACTGTATCAGACCGTAGATATAACCTACTGTATTAGACCGTAGATATAACCTACTGTATCAGACCGTAGCTATAACCTACTGTATCAGACCGTAGCTATAACCTACTGTATCAGACCGTAGCTATAACCTACTGTATTAGACCGTAGCTATAACCTACTGTATTAGACCGTAGCTATAACCTACTGTATTAGACCGTAGCTATAACCTACTGTATTAGACCGTAGCTATAACCTACTGTATTAGACCGTAGCTATAACCTACTGTATTAGACCGTAGATATAACCTACTGTATTATATAACCTACTGACCCGTAGATATAACCTACTGTATTAGACCGTAGATATAACCTACTGTATTAGACCGTAGATATAACCTACTGTATCAGACCGTAGATATAACCTACTGTATCAGACCGTAGCTATAACCTACTGTATCAGACCGTAGCTATAACCTACTGTATCAGACCGTAGCTATAACCTACTGTATCAGTCCGTAGATATAACCTACTGTATCAGACCGTAGATATAACCTACTGTATCAGACCGTAGCTATAACCTACTGTATCAGACCGTAGCTATAACCTACTGTATTAGACCGTAGCTATAACCTACTGTATTAGACCGTAGCTATAACCTACTGTATTAGACCGTAGATATAACCTACTGTATTAGACCGTAGCTATAACCTACTGTATTAGACCGTAGCTATAACCTACTGTATTAGACCGTAGATATAACCTACTGTATTAGACCGTAGATATAACCTACTGTATTAGACCGTAGATATAACCTACTGTATTAGACCGTAGATATAACCTACTGTATTAGACCGTAGATATAACCTACTGTATTAGACCGTAGATATAACCTACTGTATTAGACCGTAGATATAACCTACTGTATTAGACCGTAGATATAACCTACTGTATCAGACCGTAGATATAACCTACTGTATCAGACCGTAGATATAACCTACTGTATCAGACCGTAGATATAACCTACTGTATCAGACCGTAGATATAACCTACTGTATCAGACCGTAGATATAACCTACTGTATCAGACCGTAGATATAACCTACTGTATCAGACCGTAGATATAACCTACTGTATCAGACCGTAGATATAACCTACTGTATCAGACCGTAGATATAACCTACTGTATCAGACCGTAGCTATAACCTACTGTATCAGACCGTAGCTATAACCTACTGTATCAGACCGTAGATATAACCTACTGTATCAGACCGTAGCTATAACCTACTGTATCAGACCGTAGCTATAACCTACTGTATCAGACCGTAGCTATAACCTACTGTATTAGACCGTAGATATAACCTACTGTATGGTCTGATACAGTAGGTTATATCTACGGTCTGATACAGTAGGTTCTATCTGTTGTCTGATACAGTAGGTTCTATCTGTTGTCTGATACAGTAGGTTCTATCTGTTGTCTGATACAGTAGGTTCTATCTGTTGTCTGATACAGTAGGTTATATCTGACTAATTTGCCTGAACAAAAACAACAAAATAATGATGAAAGTAATAGTTATAATTCAGTCATTTATTTATTCCCTCATTCTAGTATTTCGGGTTTTCGTACCCACCACAGGCCTTTTACCTTGCTGATAACAATTCCCATATTTATCTCATCTGGAAAGTTGCTACTACAGTATCGCTATTACATGAATCCTTTGTTGTTTTGGGCGTGGCTCATGCATATTTAATGATGTTTTGGCGGGAAAGTGACGCCCCCACCCCCCTTAACACTCCAGGTATTGGAATGATGAAGCGTCACAACCATGCATCGCCATGGCAACAGCAGAAAACGGTCCCCTCCTCCATCCCTCTCTTCCACCCCCCCTCATTCTTTCTTTCTCTGTGTCAACTGCTCTCTCTCTATCCCTATCCATGTGTTGCTAAGCAGACTTCACTTTCCTGCCACCCTCAACAGCTACTGGAGGAGAGGTGAAGCTGAACCAGCTAAGGTTAAAAGGAGAGAGGGAGGGATTAATCATAACACAGACACACAGACACACAGACACACAGACAGACAGACAGACAGACAGACAGAGAGAGAGAGAGAGATAGAGAGAGACAGAGACAGAGAGACAGAGAGAGAGAGAGAGGCACAAGATGGCTGGTGGAAAAGACTGGTGACTCTCATTGTGATTCTCTGATTTGCAGTGAGCTCACCCCCCTTCACATAAAGACACACTGCCCCTTATACACTCCACCTCCTTCCCATCTTTCCTCTACAATGAAAGCAACACACCGCTATTTTAGCACCCGGCTTCCTAAAAACACACCACATAAATAAATGATAATTTACTGAAATTATGAAACACCGGCGCAACACACTACTCCAGGATACCCCAGATAAACCGCACCTTAAATAGCTCCTTATTGCCTAGGATAACCTATGGGCCCTGGTCAAAAGGAGTGCACTAAATAGGGAATAGGGGGCCGTTTGGAACACAACCCATAGTAACCCCAGCTGAAGTTTAGAAAGAGCAGATGCAGCAGGTTTAACCAGGGACTTGGGAGAGCCTCCCCCGAGAGGGGATATATATATACCTATATATAGTATCAACACAGTAAAACACATTAAAGGATCAGCTTGGGCTACATTAGTGTTGGGAGTGATGATGTGGTCAACACAGACCAACACCAAAGTTAGCATGACGGACCACACAGACTGGAGACGGGAGGTAGTACTGTGGAATTAGGGGAAGTACTGTGGAATTAGGGGAAGTACTGTGGAATTAGGGGAAGTCCTGTGGAATTAGAGGTAGTCCTGTGGATTTAGGGGAAGTCCTGTGGAATTAGGGGAAGTACTGTGGAATTAGGGGAAGTCCTGTGGAATTAGGGGAAGTCCTGTGGAATTAGGGGAAGTCCTGTGGAATTAGGGGAAGTCCTGTGGAATTAGGGGAAGTCCTGTGGAATTAGGGGAAGTCCTGTGGAATTAGGGGAAGTCCTGTGGAATTAGGGGAAGTCCTGTGGAATTAGGGGAAGTCCTGTGGAATTAGGGAAGTCCTGTGGAATTAGGGAAGTCCTGTGGAATTAGGGGAAGTCCTGTGGAATTAGGGGAAGTCCTGTGGAATTAGGGGAAGTCCTGTGGAATTAGGGGAAGTCCTGTGGAATTAGGGGAATTACTGTGGAATTAGGAGAAGTACTGTGGAAGTAGGGGAAGTACTGTGGAAGTAAGGGAAGTACTGTGGAAGTAAGGGAAGTACTGTGGAAGTAAGGGAAGTACTGTGAAAGTAGGGGAAGGACTGTGGAATTAGGGGAAGGACTGTGGAATTAGGGGAAGGACTGTGGAATTAGGGGAAGGACTGTGGAATTAGGGGAAGTACTGTGGAATTAGGGGAAGTACTGTGGAAGTACTGTGGAAGTACTGTGGAAGTACTGTGGAAGTACTGTGGAAGTAGGGGAAGTACTGTGGAATTAGGGGAAGTCCTGTAGAATTAGGGGAAGTCCTGTAGAATTAGGGGAAGTCCTGTGGAATTAAGGGAAGTACTGTAGAATTAGGGGAAGTCCTGTAGAATTAGGGGAAGTCCTGTGGAATTAAGGGAAGTACTGTGGAATTAGGAGAAGTACTGTGGAAGTAGGGGAAGTACTGTGGAAGTAGGGGAAGTACTGTGGAAGTAGGGGAAGTACTGTGGAAGTAGGGGAAGGACTGTGGAAGTAGGGGAAGGACTGTGGAAGTAGGGGAAGGACTGTGGAAGTAGGGGAAGGACTGTGGAAGTAGGGGAAGGACTGTGGAATTAGGGGAAGGACTGTGGAATTAGGGGAAGTACTGTGGAATTAGGGGAAGTACTGTGGAATTAGGGGAAGTACTGTGGAATTAGGGGAAGTACTGTGGAAGTACTGTGGAAGTAGGGGAAGTACTGTGGATTTAGAGGAAGTACTGTGGAAGTAGGGGAAGTACTGTGGAATTAGGGGTTCATTTCTGTAAATAACCATTTAGAATGGTAACTCAAATAAATCATGCATTATGTTATGCAAAGGGAAACGGCACCAGTTGGGATGTGGGTTAACCCTAGCTGTCAATGCAACAAAACAAAGGATGTTTAACTGCCTCACCTGGTTAAATAAAGGTAATTTAAAATAAATAAAAGGTGGACATTACGTTCGAAAGGGAATACTTTAAAACATCCCATAATCTAAATATTACTCAGCCTGCGTAATAACAAATGAAAACACCAGTCTAAATGAAAACAGAACACCAGTCTAAATGAAAACAACAGAGAGCACCAGTCTAAATGAAAACAGAACACCAGTCTAAATGAAAACAACAGAGAACACCAGTCTAAATGAAAACAACAGAGAGCACCAGTCTAAATGAAAACAACAGAGAGCACCAGTCTAAATGAAAAACAGAGAACACCAGTCTAAATGAAAAACAGAGAACACCAGTCTAAATGAAAACAGAGAACACCAGTCTAAATGAAAACAGAGAACACCAGTCTAAATGAAAACAGAGAACACCAGTCTAAATGAAAACAGAGAACACCAGTCTAAATGAAAACAGAGAACACCAGTCTAAATGAAAACAGAGAACACCAGTCTAAATGAAAACAGAGAACACCAGTCTAAAAAACAGAGAACACCAGTGAAAACAGAGAACACCAGTCTAAATGAAAACAGAGAACACCAGTCTAAATGAAAACAGAGAACACCAGTCTAAATGAAAACAGAGAACACCAGTCTAAATGAAAACAGAGAACACCAGTCTAAATGAAAACAACAGAGAGCACCAGTCTAAATGAAAACAACAGAGAGCACCAGTCTAAATGAAAACAGAGAACACCAGTCTAAATGAAAACAACAGAGAGCACCAGTCTAAATGAAAACAACAGAGAACACCAGTCTAAATGAAAACAACAGAGAGCACCAGTCTAAATGAAAACAGAACACCAGTCTAAATGAAAACAACAGAGAGCACCAGTCTAAATGAAAACAGAACACCAGTCTAAATGAAAACAACAGAGAGCACCAGTCTAAATGAAAACAGAGAACACCAGTCTAAATGAAAACAACAGAGAGCACCAGTCTAAATGAAAACAACAGAGAGCACCAGTCTAAATGAAAACAGAGAACACCAGTCTAAATGAAAACAACAGAGAGCACCAGTCTAAATGAAAACAACAGAGAGCACCAGTCTAAATGAAAACAACAGAGAACACCAGTCTAAATGAAAACAACAGAGAGCACCAGTCTAAATGAAAACAACAGAGAGCACCAGTCTAAATGAAAACAACAGAGAGCACCAGTCTAAATGAAAACAACAGAGAGCACCAGTCTAAATGAAAACAACAGAGAGCACCAGTCTAAATGAAAACAACAGAGAGCACCAGTCTAAATGAAAACAACAGAGAGCACCAGTCTAAATGAAAACAACAGAGAGCACCAGTCTAAATGAAAACAGAGAACACCAGTCTAAATGAAAACAGAGAACACCAGTCTAAATGAAAACAAGAACACCAGTCTAAATGAAAACAGAGAACACCAGTCTAAATGAAAACAGAGAACAGAAATGAACACCAGTCTAAATGAAAACAGAGAACAAGTCAGAGAGCACCAGTCTAAATGAAAACAGAGAACACCAGTCTAAATGAAAACAGAGAACACCAGTCTAAA
>NC_060183.1:8428950-8555135 GCF_021184085.1 Oncorhynchus gorbuscha
CAACACAGTCTTCTAACCAGGGACCACTAGAGGTATAGGAACACACAGTCTTCTAACCAGGGACCACTAGAGGTATAGGAACACACAGTCTTCTAACCAGGGACCACTAGAGGTATAGGAACACACAGTCTTCTAACCAGGGACCACTAGAGGTATAGGAACACACAGTCTTCTAACCAGGGACCACTAGAGGTATAGGAACACACAGTCTTCTAACCAGGGACCACTAGAGGTATAGGAACACAGTCTTCTAACCAGGGACCACTAGAGGTATAGGAACACACAGTCTTCTAACCAGGGACCACTAGAGGTATAGGAACACACAGTCTTCTAACCAGGGACCACTAGAGGTATAGGAACACACAGTCTTCTAACCAGGGACCACTAGAGGTATAGGAACACACAGTCTTCTAACCAGGGACCACTAGAGGTATAGGAACACACAGTCTTCTAACCAGGGACCACTAGAGGTATAGGAACACACAGTCTTCTAACCAGGGACCACTAGAGGTATAGGAACACACAGTCTTCTAACCAGGGACCACTAGAGGTATAGGAACACACAGTCTTCTAACCAGGGACCACTAGAGGTATAGGAACACACAGTCTTCTAACCAGGGACCACTAGAGGTATAGGAACACACAGTCTTCTAACCAGGGACCACTAGAGGTATAGGAACACACAGTCTTCTAACCAGGGACCACTAGAGGTATAGGAACACACAGTCTTCTAACCAGGGACCACTAGAGGTATAGGAACACACAGTCTTCTAACCAGGGACCACTAGAGGTATAGGAACACACAGTCTTCTAACCAGGGACCACTAGAGGTATAGGAACACACAGTCTTCTAACCAGGGACCACTAGAGGTATAGGAACACACAGTCTTCTAACCAGGGACCACTAGAGGTATAGGAACACACAGTCTTCTAACCAGGGACCACTAGAGGTATAGGAACACACAGTCTTCTAACCAGGGACCACTAGAGGTATAGGAACACACAGTCTTCTAACCAGGGACCACTAGAGGTATAGGAACACACAGTCTTCTAACCAGGGACCAGTCTAACCAGGGAGGTAGGAACACACAGTCTTCTAACCAGGAACAGAGGTATAGGAACACAGTCTTCTAACCAGGGACCACTAGAGGTATAGGAACACACAGTCTTCTAACCAGGGACCACTAGAGGTATAGGAACACACAGTCTTCTAACCAGGGACCACTAGAGGTATAGGAACACACAGTCTTCTAACCAGGGACCACTAGAGGTATAGGAACACACAGTCTTCTAACCAGGGACCACTAGAGGTATAGGAACACACAGTCTTCTAACCAGGGACCACTAGAGGTATAGGAACATAATCATCTTACCTGGCAAATGGAATGTAAGAGATGCTGTACCTGAAAGAGACAAAAAAAAAACAAGATATGACACAGGTTTACTACACAGGTATATATTATACTACACAGGTATATATTATACTACACAGGTATATATATTATACTACACAGGTATATATATTATACTACACAGGTATACTACATTATACTACACAGGTATATATATTATACTACACAGGTATATATATTATACTACACAGGTATACTACACAGGTATATATTATACTACACAGCTATACTAAACAGGTATATATTATACTACACAGCTATACTAAACAAGTATATATTATACTACACAGCTATACTAAACAGGTATATATTATACTACACAGCTATACTAAACAGGTATATATTATACTACACAGCTATACTAAACAGGTATATATTATACTACACAGCTATACTAAACAGGTATATATTATACTACACAGCTATACTAAACAGGTATATATTATACTACACAGCTATACTAAACAGATATATATTATACTACACAGCTATACTAAACAGGTATATATTATACTACACAGCTATACTAAACAGATATATATTATAATACACAGCTATACTAAACAGGTATATATTATACTACACAGCTATACTAAACAGATATATATTATACTACACAGCTATACTATACAGATATATATTATAATACACAGGTATACTATACAGGTACACTACCATTCAAAAGTTTGGGGTCACTTAGAAATGTCCTTGTTTTTGAAAGAAAAGCACATTTTTTGTCCATTAAAAATAACATCAAATCAGATATACAGTGTAGATATTGTTAATGCTGTAAATGACTATTGTAGCTGGAAACGGCTGATTTTTTAAATGAAATATCTACAAAGGGGTACAGAGGCTCATTATCAGCAACCATCACTCCTGTGTTCCAATGGCACGTTGTGTTAGCTAATCCAAGTTGATCATTTGAAAAGGCTAATTGATCATTAGAAACCCCTTTTGCAATTATGTTAGCACAGCTGAAAACTGTTGTCCTGATTAAAGAAGCAATAAAACTGGCCTTCTTTAAGACTGGTTGAGTATCTGGAGCATCAGCATTTGTGGGTTCGATAACAGGCTCAAAATGGCCAGAAACAAAGACCTTTCTTCTGAAACTCGTCAGTCTATTCTTGTTCTGAGAAATGAAGGCTATGCGAGAAATTGCCAAGAAACTGAAGATCTGGTGCAATGCTGTGTACTACTCCCTTCACAGAACAGAGCAAACTGGCTCTAACCAGAATAGAAATAGGAGTGGGAGGCCCAGGTGCACTACTGAGCAAGAGGACAAGTACATTAGAGTGTCTAGTTGGAGAAACAGACGCCTCACAAGTCCTCAACTGGCAGCTTCATTAAATAGTACCCACAAAAACACCAGTCTCAACGTCAACGGTGAAGAGACGACTCTGGGATGCTGGCCTTCTATAGTATAGAATCAGGTAGCCTATATTATAATATACAGGTACAGTGCCTTGCAAAAGTATTCACCCCCTTGAGCTTTGTCCTATTTTGTTGCATTACAACCTGTAATTTAAACATATTTTTAATAGGATGTCATGTAATGGACATACACAGAACAGTCCAAATTAGATGAAGTGAAATGAAAAAAAAAAGTTTTTCAAATAAATTCTAAACGGAAAAGTGGTGCTTGCACTTGCTCTCCAAACACGTCAGGGAGAAAGTTGTGGAGAAGTACAGATCATGATTGGGTTATATACAAACCGGCCAATAGAGGGCCGCCCACCAAAACCCACGGACCAGGCAAGGAGGGCATTAATCAGAGAGGCAACAAAGAGACCAAAGATAACCCTGAAGGAGCTGCAAATCTCCACAGCGGAGATTGGAGTATCTGTCCATAAGACCACCCGGTCTGAAAAGAACTAGACTCGCTCAGGCCATCTCCCTGGAGGTGTGATCGGTATTTTTGACAGATCATATTGAAAAGTATGACCAGAGGAGTACAATCATCAGACCCAATGTGAATGGACTCTTTCCCATTACATAACATGAAGAGAGGTGGGGTCAATATGGAAACAATAATTTACCTTTATTTAACCAGGCAAGTCAGTTAAGAACAAATTCTTATTTTCAATGACGGCCTAGGAAACAGTGGGTTAACTGCCTGTTCAGGGGCAGAACGACAGCCTTGTCAGCTCGGGGGTTTGAACTCGCAACCTTCCGGTTACTAGTCCGCCGCTCTAACAACTAGGCTACCCTGCCGCCCCAATAGACTAACTCATCATGAAAAGACCAGTTTGTCTCCCAGCTATATGAATAATAATAATAATAATAAAACAGTCTTATAACAGAATAACAAACCTTAAGTCTTGAACCCCCTTCCCCCCCACTCAATATTATCACAAAGATAAATACAAGACAGAGATAATGACATTCACTGAGACTATCAGAGGAATTACACCATTTTGATAGAGCACATTACTGTCCTTAAAGAGATAGTTTGAGATTTGCGCAATTAAGCCCTGTTTTTTGTTCTACCTACCCGGAGAGAGTCAGGTGAACTCACGGATACCATTTGTACGGCTCTGTCTATGTCGCAGTTTGAAAGAAGTTAAAGGTAGCTTCTGGAGCCATTGCTAACTGGCGTTAGCGCAATAATTAGAAGTATACAGGAGTAGAGAGCATGATAGATGCTCCTGTAGACTAGACTTCCAGTCATTGGGCTAAACTCTGGGTAAGTAGGGGGGGGGGGGTGGGGGAGAGCTTAAATTGCCAAAATCTCAAACTATCCCTTTAATAAATGATGCCTGGCCATAACAAGAGGATTACATCCTGGTTATTGAGACAAGCTGAAACCTAATGGAGTGGCCTGGGAGAGAGGGTTGAGGATTTTAAATACATAATCATCATCATCAGGGAATTACTTTTAAGAGGCTCAACTATAATCTCTTTTGTGATGTCATGGTCAGGTTGTATACTAGTTGTAATGTGACGTTTTGTCAACGTGGGCTGTTCACCGAGGGGGTGGATACTAAACTCAGCAAAAAAAGAAACGTCCTTTCACTGTCAACTGCGTATTTTCAGCAAACTTAACATGTGTAAATATTTGTAAGAACATAAGATTCAACAACTGAGACAAACTGAACAAGTTCCACAGACATGTGACTAACAGAAATGGAATAATGTGTCCCTGAACAAAGGGAGGGTTCAAAATCAAAAGTAACAGTCAGTATCTGATGTGGCCACCAGCTGCATTAAGTACTGCAGTGCATCTCCTCCTCATGGACTGCACCAGATTGCCAGTTCTTGCTGTGAGATGTTACCCCACTCTTCCACCAAGGCACCTGCAAGTTCCCGGACATTTCTGTGGGGGGGGGGGGGTGGCCCTAGCCCCCACCCTCCAATCCAATGAGTCCCAGACATCCCTGGGGGGGAAGGGCCCTAGCCCTCACCCTCCAATCTAACAGGTCCCAGACATCCCTGGGGGGGGAAGGGCCCTAGCCCTCACCCTCCAATCTAACAGGTCCCAGACATCCCTGGGGGGGGAAGGGCCCTAGCCCTCACCCTTCAATCCAACAGGTCCCAGACGTGCTCAATGGGATTGAGATCCGGGCTCTTCGCTGGCCATGGCAGAACACTGACATTCCTGTCTTGCAGGAAATCACGCACAGAACAAGCAGTTTGGCTGGTGGCATTGTCATGCTGGAGGGTCATGTCAGTGTGAGCCATGCAGGAAGGTTACCACATGAGGGAGGAGGATGTCTTCCCTGCAACCCACAAAAGAGCGACTCGTCAGGGGAGAACACTTTTTGCCAGTCCTGTCTGGTCTAGAGACGGTGGGTTTGTGCCCCTAGGCAACGTTGTTGGTGAAGACCTGCCTTACAACAGGCCTACAACCCCCCAGTCCAGCCTCTCTCAGCCAGGCTGAGCACTGATGGAGTGATTGTGCATTCCTGGGGTAACTCGAGCAGTTGTTGTTGCCATCCTGTACCTGTGATGAGGTGTGATGTTCGGATGTACCGATCCTGTGCAGGACTTGTTACATTTGTCTGTCACTGCGAGGACGATCAGCTGTCTGTCCGGTCTCCCTGTAGCGCTGTCTTAGGAGTCTCACAGTATGGACATTGCAATTTATTGCCCTGGCCACATCTGCAGTCCTCATGCCTCCTTGCAGCATGCCTAAGGCACATTAACACAGATGAGCAGGGACCCTGGGCATCTTTCTTTTGGTGTTTTTTTAGAGTCAGTAGAAAAGCCTCTTCAGTGTCCTAAGTTTTCATAACTATGACCTTAATTGCCTACCGTCTGTAAGCTGTTATTGTCTTAATGACCGTTCCACAGGTGCATGTTCATTCATTGTTTATGGTTCATTGAACAAGCATGGGAACCAGTGTTTAAACCCTTTACAATGAAGATCTGTGAAGTTATTTGGATTTTTATTTAATTATCTGAAAAAGGGACGTTTAAAGGGGACGTTTAGTTGTAATATTACAATGCCTTCGGAAAGTACTCAGACCCCTTTACTTTTCCCACATTTTTTACATTAATCTTATTCTAAAATGGATTAAATTGGTTTTGTTCCATAAATCTACACACAATAACCCATAATGACATCATAATACCCCATAATGAAAAGGCAAAACCAGGTTTTTAGAAATTAAGGCCATCGGGTTCTTGGTCACCTCCCTGACCAAGGTCCTACTCCCCCCAATTGCTCAGATTGGCCAGATGACCAGCTCTAGGAAGAGTCTTGATGGTTCCAAACTTCTTCCATATAAGAATGATGGAGGCCACTGTGTTCTTGGGGACCTTCAATGCTGCAGACATTTTTGGTACCCTTCCCAAATCTGTGCCTCGGCACTCTACGGACAATTCCTTTTGACCTCATGGCTTGGTTTTGCTCTGACAAAAACCTTATATAGACAGGCGTGCGCCTTTCCAAATCATGTCCAATCAATTGAATTTACCACAGGTGGACTCCAATCAAGTTGTAGAAACATCAAGGATGATTAATGGAAACAGGATGCACCTGAGCTCAATGTCTCAAAGCAAAGGGTCTGAATACTTATGTCAATAAGGTCTTTCTGTTTGAAATTATGTATACATTTGCCAAATGTTCTAAAAACCTGTTTTCACTTTGTCATTATGGGGTTATTGTGATGTCATTATGGGGTTATTGTGATGTCATTATGGGTTATTGTGATGTCATTATGGGGTTATTGTGATGTCATTATGGGTTATTGTGATGTCATTATGGGTTATTGTGATGTCATTATGGGTTATTGTGATGTCATTATGGGTTATTGTGATGTCATTATGGGGTTATTGTGATGTCATTATGGGGTTATTGTGATGTCATTATGGGGTTATTGTGATGTCATTATGGGTTATTGTGATGTCATTATGGGTTATTGTGATGTCATTATGGGGTTATTGTGATGTCATTATGGGGTTATTGTGATGTCATTATGGGGTTATTGTGATGTCATTATGGGGTTATTGTGATGTCATTATGGGGTTATTGTGATGTCATTATGGGGTATTGTGTGAAGATTGATGATAATTTTTTTATCTATTTAATCCATTTCAGAATAAGGCTGTAATGTAACAACATGAGAGGAAGGGGCTGTTCACTGAGGGGGTATGATAGAAAAGGGTATCAATACAGAATACGGTATTAGAGTATTAGACAACCAACTAACTTCCTCATGAGAACATCCAGATCAATGATTAACCATTTGGATAATATATTATGGTACGTTTGGCATCTCATTTGAGCATCTGAAGTGAGCAGGAATTCCTGTTCCATTCTAATAGGCCTGTTTTAGACCGTCTGTGTCGGTCAATGGACCGAGGGGGGATTGTTACAGGAAATACACTCCCACACGCAGACAGGTCTGAGTGCATGTCGGTGTGCGTATGTGATGTACTGTGATGTACTATGCCAAGACGTGCGTGTGTCTACGCCTGGTGGTTGCCAAGGTGATGTGTATCAGACTAGGACAGGCAGGAACCACACAGTGGAGAGAGAGAGGAATGTGACATCTATCAGACTAGGACAGGTACCACAGTGAGAGAGGAAGGTGGCATTTATCAGACTACGACAGGTACCACAGTGAGAGAGGGTCATGTGTATCAGACTAGGACAGGCACCAGTGAGAGAGAGGAAGGTGACATCTATCAGACTAGGACAGGTACCACAGTGAGAGAGGGTCATGTGTATCAGATTAGGACAGGCACCAGTGAGAGAGAGGAAGGTGACATCTATTAGACTAGGACAGGTACCACAGTGAGATAGAGGGTGATATATATTAGACTAGGACAGGTACCACAGTGAGAGAGAGGAAGTTGATATCTATCAGACTAGGACAGGTACCAGTGAGAGAGAGGAAGGTGATATCTATCAGACTAGGACAGGTACCTCAGTGAGAGAGAGGAAGGTGGTATCTATCAGACTAGGACAGGTACACAGTGAGAGAGAGGAAGGTGATCTCTATCAGATTAGGACAGGTACACAGTGAGAGAGAGGAAGGTGATATATATTACATTTACATTTAAGTCATTTAGCAGACGCTCTTATCCAGAGCGACTTACAAATTGGTGCATTCACCTTATGACATCCAGTGGAACAGTCACTTTACAATAGTGCATCTAAATCTTAAAGGGGGGTGAGAGGGATTACTTATCCTATCCTAAGTAAGATATATCAGACTAGGACAGGTACCAGTGAGAGAGAGGAAGGTGACATCTATCAGACTAGGACAGGTACCACACAGGGAGAGAGAGGAAGGTGATATCTATCAGACTAGGACAGGTACACAGTGAGAGAGAGGAAGGCGATATCTCTCAGACTAGGACAGGTACCACAGTGAGAGAGAGGAAGGTGATATCTATCAGACTAGGACAGGTACCAGTGAGAGAGAGGAAGGTGACATCTATCAGACTAGGACAGGTACAAAGTGAGAGAGAGGAAGGTGATATCTCTCAGACTAGGACAGGTACCACAGTGAGAGAGAGGAAGGCGATATCTATCAGACTAGGACAGGTACACAGTGAGAGAGAGGAAGGTGATATCTATCAGACTAGGACAGGTACACAGTGAGAGAGAGGAAGGTGATATCTATCAGACTAGGACAGGTACCACAGTGAGAGAGAGGAAGGTGATATCTACCAGACTAGGACAGGTACCATAGTGCGAGAGAGGAAGGTGATATCTATCAGACTAGGACAGGTACCATAGTGCGAGAGAGGAAGGTGATATCTATCAGACTAGGACAGGTACCACAGTGAGAGAGGAAGGTGATATCAGACTAGGACAGGTACCACAGTGAGAGAGGGTCATGCGTATCAGACTAGGACAGGTACCACAGTGAGAGAGAGGAATGTGATATCTATCAGACTAGGACAGGAACCACAGTGAGAGAGGGTCATGTGTATCAGACTAGGACAGGTACCACAGTGAGAGAGAGGAAGGTGATATCTCAGTAGGTTGGAATGACAGCTAGACACACACCCACACACACAATCAATATGCAAACATACACGCCTCTATACAAACCTTTCAACATCCACATGCAAAAACGTCAACAAGTGCTTTTTGCTTCCTGCTTTCCAGCATGTACATTTCATTGACCTGCAAGTGATCCTGCCAGCCAGGTTGTGTACAGGACAGGCATGTACAACAGTACGATAACAGTCAGTGATCCTGCCAGCCAGGTTGTGTACAGGACAGGCAGGTGCAACAGTACGATAACAGTCAGAGATCCTGCCAGTCAGGTTGGTACAACAGTACGATAACAGTCAGTGATCCTGCCAGCCAGGTTGTGTACAGGACAGGCAGGTACAACAGTACGATAACAGTCAGAGATCCTGCCAGTCAGGTTGTGTCCAGGACAGGCAGGTACAACAGTACGATAACAGTCAGTGATCCTGCCAGTCAGGTTGGTACAACAGTACGATAACAGTCAGGTTGTGTCCAGGACAGGCAGGTACAACAGTACGATAACAGTCAGTGATCCTGCCAGTCAGGTTGTGTCCAGGGTAGGCAAGGTACTTTGAGTCAAACACAGGCTTGGATGAGATCTTTAAGGTCAGGGCCCTTAGCAAGGCTCACAAGATCCTTTAAGACCCAAGGACCTGGACTCTGAACGACTACTCCCCTCTGGGTGCAGGTATAGGGAACGCCCCGGCAGAAATAACAGAACTAGACAAGCCTTTATACCAGGTGTGATGCCTCTCCTAAACAGCTGGGGTTAATGTTCCTATCACTAAGGTGTTAATCCCCTCCTAAACAGCTGGGGTTAATGTTCCTATCACTAAGATGTGATGCCTCTCCTAAACAGCTGGGGTTAATGTTCCTATCACTAAGGTGTTAATCCCCTCCTAAACAGCTGGGGTCAATGTTCCTATCACTAAGATGTGATGCCTCTCCTAAACAGCTGGGGTTAATGTTCCTATCACTAAGGTGTTTAATCCCCTCCTAAACAGCTGGGGTTAATGTTCCTATCACTAAGGTGTGATGCCTCTCCTAAACAGCTGGGGTTAATGTTCCTATCACTAAGGTGTTAATCCCCTCCTAAACAGCTGGGGTTAATGTTCCTATCACTAAGGTGTTTAATCCCCTCCTAAACAGCTGGGGTTAATGTTCCTATCACTAAGATGTGATGCCTCTCCTAAACAGCTGGGGTTAATGTTCCTATCACTAAGGTGTTAATCCCCTCCTAAACAGCTGGGGTCAATGTTCCTATCACTAAGATGTGATGCCTCTCCTAAACAGCTGGGGTTAATGTTCCTATCACTAAGGTGTTAATCCCCTCCTAAACAGCTGGGGTTAATGTTCCTATCACGAAGGTGTGATGCCTCTCCTAAACAGCTGGAGTTAATGTTCCTATCACTAAGGTGTGATGCCTCTCCTAAACAGCTGGGGTTAATGTTCCTATCACTAAGGTGTGATGCCTCTCCTAAACAGCTGGGGTTAATGTTCCTATCACTAAGGTGTGATGCCTCTCCTAAACAGCTGGGGTTAATGTTCCTATCACTAAGGTGTTAATCCCCTCCTAAACAGCTGGGGTTAATGTTCCTATCACTAAGGTGTGATGCCTCTCCTAAACAGCTGGGGTTAATGTTCCTATCACTAAGGTGTTAATCCCCTCCTAAACAGCTGGGGTTAATGTTCCTATCACTAAGGTGTTTAATCCCCTCCTAAACAGCTGGGGTTAATGTTCCTATCACTAAGGTGTGATGCCTCTCCTAAACAGCTGGGGTTAATGTTCCTATCACTAAGGTGTTAATCCCCTCCTAAACAGCTGGGGTTAATGTTCCTATCACTAAGGTGTTAATCCCCTCCTAAACAGCTGGGGTTAATGTTCCTATCACTAAGGTGTTAATCCCCTCCTAAACAGCTGGGGTTAATGTTCCTATCCACCCAGTAAGGCCAGCAGGCTGGTCTTCTTTCATCTTTGCTGTTAGGATTCTTTTTATTGTCCATTTGTTGTCTACTGTATTCAAACGCCATTTTAAACGTGTACATGATACGGAAACAACAAACCAAGTCAGTGAAGTAAAGGTTAGGTACAACAGTACGCGCACAGGGCACGTCTAAGGGTTTCCCCATGAACTGGATTCAGCATACGCACGAGCCCAGTGAGCCAATCAGCTGGTGCCAAGTCAGTGAAGTAAAGGTTAGGTACAACAGTACGCGCACAGGGCACGTCTAAGGGTTTCCCCATGAACTGGATTCAGCATACGCACGAGCCCAGTGAGCCAATCAGCTGGTGCCAAGTCAGTGAAGTAAAGGTTAGGTACAACAGTACGTGCACAGGGCACGTCTAAGGGTTTCCCCATGAACTGGATTCAGCATACGCACGAGCCCAGTGAGCCAATCAGCTGGTGCCAAGTCAGTGAGTCTGAAGTAAAGGTTAGGTACAACAGTACGTGCACAGGGCACGTCTAAGGGTTTCCCCATGAACTGGATTCAGCATACGCACGAGCCCAGTGAGCCAATCAGCTGGTGCCAAGTCAGTGAAGTAAAGGTTAGGTTTCAACAGCATACGTGCACAGGGCACGTCTAAGGGTTTCCCCATGAACTGGATTCAGCATACGCACGAGCCCAGTGAGCCAATCAGCTGGTGCCAAGTCAGTGAAGTAAAGGTTAGGTACAACAGTACGTGCACAGGGCACGTCTAAGGGTTTCCCCATGAACTGGATTCAGCATACGCACGAGCCCAGTGAGCCAATCAGCTGGTGCCAAGTCAGTGAAGTAAAGGTTAGGTACAACAGTACGTGCACAGGGCACGTCTAAGGGTTTCCCCATGAACTGGATTCAGCATACGCACGAGCCCAGTGAGCCAATCAGCTGGTGCCAAGTCAGTGAAGTAAAGGTTAGGTACAACAGTACGCGCACAGGGCACGTCTAAGGGTTTCCCCATGAACTGGATTCAGCATACGCACGAGCCCAGTGAGCCAATCAGCTGGTGCCAAGTCAGTGAAGTAAAGGTTAGGTACAACAGTACGTGCACAGGGCACGTCTAAGGGTTTCCCATGAACTGGATTCAGCATACGCACGAGCCCAGTGAGCCAATCAGCTGGTGCCAAGTCAGTGAAGTAAAGGTTAGGTACAACAGTACGCGCACAGGGCACGTCTAAGGGTTTCCCCATGAACTGGATTCAGCATACGCACGAGCCCAGTGAGCCAATCAGCTGGTGCCAAGTCAGTGAAGTAAAGGTTAGGTACAACAGTACGTGCACAGGGCACGTCTAAGGGTTTCCCCATGAACTGGATTCAGCATACGCACGAGCCCAGTGAGCCAATCAGCTGGTGCCAAGTCAGTGAAGTAAAGGTTAGGTACAACAGTACGCGCACAGGGCACGTCTAAGGGTTTCCCCATGAACTGGATTCAGCATACGCACGAGCCCAGTGAGCCAATCAGCTGGTGCCAAGTCAGTGAAGTAAAGGTTAGGTACAACAGTACGTGCACAGGGCACGTCTAAGGGTTTCCCCATGAACTGGATTCAGCATACGCACGAGCCCAGTGAGCCAATCAGCTGGTGCCAAGTCAGTGAAGTAAAGGTTAGGTACAACAGTACGCGCACAGGGCACGTCTAAGGGTTTCCCCATGAACTGGATTCAGCATACGCACGAGCCCAGTGAGCCAATCAGCTGGTGCCAAGTCAGTGAAGTAAAGGTTAGGTACAACAGTACGTGCACAGGGCACGTCTAAGGGTTTCCCCATGAACTGGATTCAGCATACGCACGAGCCCAGTGAGCCAATCAGCTGGTGCCAAGTCAGTGAAGTAAAGGTTAGGTACAACAGTACGCGCACAGGGCACGTCTAAGGGTTTCCCCATGAACTGGATTCAGCATACGCACGAGCCCAGTGAGCCAATCAGCTGGTGCCAAGTCAGTGAAGTAAAGGTTAGGTACAACAGTACGTGCACAGGGCACGTCTAAGGGTTTCCCCATGAACTGGATTCAGCATACGCACGAGCCCAGTGAGCCAATCAGCTGGTGCCAAGTCAGTGAAGTAAAGGCAGGTACAACAGTACCTTTTTATTGGGTGGGGGGTTGCAAAGCCTTAATAATTACCAACAAATGTTTCTTGTAGCTTGCTGCACCTTTCTACTGACAACCTGTCCCACTCTTCAGCAGCAAACGGCTCTAATCCATTAACGTTTGAAGAGTTCCCTCCACCAAAGGCTGTTTTCAGATCTTGCCAGAGCACAATTTGTAAATCGGGAGGTGCCAGAACAAAATGTGAGCGTGAGAGGGGTGACCTCTGGGGGGCTCGGAGGTCATGAGAGGAGGGTGACCTCTGGGGGGCTCGGAGGTCATGAGAGGAGGGTGACCTCTGGGGGGCTCGGAGGTCATGAGAGGAGGGTGACCTCTGGGGGGCTCGGAGGTCATGAGAGGAGGGTGACCTCTGGGGGGGCTCTAAGGTCATGAGAGGTGGGTGACCTCTGAAATTCTGAGGTACTGGTGCACTTCCCAAAATAGATGGCATCATGAGGTAGGAAAATTATGTGGATATATTGAAGCATCTCAAGACATCAGTCAGGAAGTTAAATCTTGGTTGCAAATGGGTCTTCCAAATGGACAATGACCCCAAACATACTTCCAAAGTTGTGGCAAAACGCTTTTAAGGACAACAAAGTCAAGGTATTGGAGTGGTCATCACAAAACACTGACCTCAAACCTATAGAAAATGTGTGGACAGAACTGAAAAAGGGTGAGCGAGCAAGGAGGCCTACAAACCTGACTCAGTTACACCAGCTCTGTCAGGACGAATGGGCCAGAATTCACCCAACTTTTTGTGGGAAGCTTGTGGAAGGCTACCCGAAACGTTTGACCCAAGTTAAACAATTTAAAGGCAATGCTACCAAATACTAATTCAGTGTATGTAAACGTATGACCCTCTGGGAATGTGATGAAAGAAATAAAAGCTGAAATAAAATCACTCTCTCTACTATTATTCTGACATATCACATTCTTAAAATAAAGTGTGAGAGGATAGTGTTACTTACCATGTCATTGCTAAGAACTGTAGAATGCAGAAGATGATGGCCAGTCCCTTCTTTTCCCACTACAGAGACAGAATCAATCTCATGTCTTTTGTCAAACAGCTGTGTTGTAGATTTGTTATAGTGCACACGGCAGCGTTTCCCAAACTCGGTCCCGGGGACCCCAAAAGAGTACAGGTTTGGGGTTTTGCCCCTAGCACTACACAGCTGATTTAAATAATCAACTCATCATCAAGCTCATCAATTATTTGAATCAGCTTTGTAGATTTATGGGCAAAAAAGAAAACATGCAAATCTTGGTGTCCCCAGGACTGAGTTTGGGAAACGTTGGGTTAGGGCCACAACTGAACTGTTTAGAGGCTTTCAGATACTTACCCAGAAAACTGCACAAAGAGTCAAAACGAGACAGAGCTGGAGGCAGAAAGATAAAAACAAAAGTAAACCTTCTGAATATTGGTTAAATTAACGTATTATCTATTCTACTGTGATTAATGCAAAATTTGATTCATGTGTAATCTACTGTGATGGAATTACTTCAGATCACCACTCAGCTTTGTGTGTTTTGACTTGCCCTAACAGCAGATCAACCTTAAAGAGTAACTCACCCTAAAAAAAACTTCTTTTTTTTTAAATGTTATTTTATAGAAAAAGCCTAATTTGGCATCCCAAAATTGACTACGAAATGTAAATAGGATCATTTTGACCCAAATTTACCACAGGTATTACGATCAAGTCGCGTGCAGTTACCACAGGTATTAGTTTTGTGAGACTTTGAGTCATGTCTGCGTCAGAACGTAAATTAAGGTTTGTTTCAATCCTGCCCACATGTCCACAGCTGGCCACACACAAATAATCATCAATTCAGAGTACAACTGCACACGACCTGATCGTAATACCTGTGGTAAATTTAGGTCAACTTTGGATATCCCAATGGGGCTTGTTAGGGACCATTTGTAAATTACACAATGTACATTGGACATTATATTAAAATGACAATATCTCCAAATTTCAATGACTTTTTCAAATTTCAACTACGAATTTCAAACTCAAACCAACTATACAATGTAGAAATTGATATACAAGTAAATCATTTAATTACAAACATTTAAAAAAGTGTGGAACATGAAAATATTGTGTCTTTTAAAATTGTGTAATTTATAGCCCCGGAGATGGGCTGTCCAAAGTCAAACTACCTTTGCCACGGTCGTACACCAGCCGGCTGAAGCTAATTGGTTAAATAGTTTGGCTAACTCTTCCCACCTGCGAACACGCACGAGACACCCACATCGGGAGTTACAGTCTTTAAGTTGTCATGGAAAATGTTCAGACTTTTTCAGTCATGGAAAAACTAGTGTCCCTCTGTCCTAAACCAGTGTCCCTCTGTCCTAAACCAGTGTCCCTCTGTCCTAAACCAGTGTCCCTCCGTCCTAAACCAGTGTCCCTCTGTCCTAAACCAGTGTCCCTCTGTCCTAAACCAGTGTCCCTCTGTCCTAAACCAGTGTCCCTCTGTCCTAAACCAGTGTCCCTCTGTCCTAAACCAGTGTCCCTCTGTCCTAAACCAGTGTCCCTCTGTCCTAAACCAGTGTCCCTCTGTCCTAAACCAGTGTCCCTCTGTCCTAAACCAGTGTCCCTCTGTCCTAAACCAGTGTCCCTCTGTCCTAAACCAGTGTCCCTCTGTCCTAAACCAGTGTCCCTCTGTCCTAAACCAGTGTCCCTCCGTCCTAAACCAGTGTCCCTCCGTCCTAAACCAGTGTCCCTCCGTCCCAGTGTCCCTCCGTCCTAAACCAGTGTCCCTCCCAGTGTCCCTCCGTCCTAAACCAGTGTCCCTCCGTCCTAAACCAGTGTCCCTCTCCCTCCAGTCCTCTGTCCTAAACCAGTGTCCCTCTCTGTCCTAAACCAGTGTCCCTCCCTCTGTCCTAAACCAGTGTCCCTCCCTCTGTCCTAAACCAGTGTCCCTCCCTCTGTCCTAAACCAGTGTCCCTCCCTCTGTCCTAAACCAGTGTCCCTCCCTCTGTCCTAAACCAGTGTCCCTCCCTCTGTCCTAAACCAGTGTCCCTCCCTCTGTCCTAAACCAGTGTCCCTCCCTCTGTCCTAAACCAGTGTCCCTCCCTCTGTCCTAAACCAGTGTCCCTCCCTCTGTCCTAAACCAGTGTCCGTCCCTCTGTCCTAAACCAGTGTCCGTCCCTCTGTCCTAAACCAGTGTCCCTCCCTCTGTCCTAAACCAGTGTCCCTCCGTCCTAAGCCAGTGTCCCTCCCCTCCAGTGTCCCTCTAAACCAGTGTCCCTCCGTCCTAAACCAGTGTCCCTCCCTCTGTCCTAAACCAGTGTCCCTCCCTCTGTCCTAAGCTAGTGTCCGTCCCTCTGTCCTAAACCAGTGTCCCTCCCTCTGTCCTAAGCCAGTGTCCGTCCCTCTGTCCTAAACCAGTGTCCCTCCCTCTGTCCTAAACTAGTGTCCCTCTGTCCTAAACCAGTGTCCCTCCCTCTGTCCTAAACCAGTGTCCGTCCCTCTGTCCTAAACCAGTGTCCTTCCCTCTGTCCTAAACCAGTGTCCGTCCCTCTGTCCTAAACCAGTGTCCGTCCCTCTGTCCTAAACCAGTGTCCCTCCCTCTGTCCTCCGTCCTAACCAGTGTCCCTCCGTCTGTCCCTCCGTCCTAAACCAGTGTCCCTCCCTCTGTCCTAAACCAGTGTCCCTCCCTCTGTCCTAAACCAGTGTCCCTCCCTCTGTCCTAAACCAGTGTCCCTCCCTCTGTCCTAAACCAGTGTCCCTCCCTCTGTCCTAAACCAGTGTCCCTCCCTCTGTCCTAAACCAGTGTCCCTCCCTCTGTCCTAAACCAGTGTCCCTCCCTCTGTCCTAAACCAGTGTCCCTCCCTCTGTCCTAAGCCAGTGTCCCTCCCTCTGTCCTAAACCAGTGTCCCTCCCTCTGTCCTAAGCCAGTGTCCCTCTGTCCTAAGCCAGTGTCCCTCCGTCCTAAGCCAGTGTCCCTCCGTCCTAAACCAGTGTCCCTCCGTCCTAAACCAGTGTCCCTCCCTCTGTCCTAAGCCAGTGTCCGTCCCTCTGTCCTAAGCCAGTGTCCCTCCCTCTGTCCTAAGCCAGTGTCCGTCCCTCTGTCCTAAACCAGTGTCCGTCCCTCTGTCCTAAACCAGTGTCCGTCCCTCTGTCCTAAACCAGTGTCCGTCCCTCTGTCCTAAACCAGTGTCCGTCCCTCTGTCCTAAACCAGTGTCCGTCCCTCTGTCCTAAACCAGTGTCCGTCCCTCTGTCCTAAACCAGTGTCCGTCCCTCTGTCCTAAACCAGTGTCCGTCCCTCTGTCCTAAACCAGTGTCCCTCCGTCCTAAGCCAGTGTCCCTCCGTCCTAAGCCAGTGTCCCTCCGTCCTAAACCAGTGTCCCTCCGTCCTAAACCAGTGTCCCTCCGTCCTAAACCAGTGTCCCTCCGTCCTAAGCCAGTGTCCCTCTGTCCTAAACCAGTGTCCCTCCCTCTGTCCTAAGCCAGTGTCCCTCCGTCCTAAGCCAGTGTCCCTCCCTCTGTCCTAAACCAGTGTCCCTCCGTCCTAAACCAGTGTCCCTCCCTCTGTCCTAAGCTAGTGTCCGTCCCTCTGTCCTAAACCAGTGTCCCTCCCTCTGTCCTAAGCCAGTGTCCCTCTGTCCTAAGCCAGTGTCCCTCTGTCCTAAGCCAGTGTCCCTCTGTCCTAAGCCAGTGTCCCTCTGTCCTAAGCCAGTGTCCCTCTGTCCTAAGCCAGTGTCCCTCTGTCCTAAGCCAGTGTCCCTCTGTCCTAAGCCAGTGTCCCTCTGTCCTAAGCCAGTGTCCCTCTGTCCTAAGCCAGTGTCCCTCTGTCCTAAGCCAGTGTCCCTCTGTCCTAAGCCAGTGTCCCTCTGTCCTAAGCCAGTGTCCCTCTGTCCTAAGCCAGTGTCCCTCTGTCCTAAGCCAGTGTCCCTCTGTCCTAAGCCAGTGTCCCTCTGTCCTAAGCCAGTGTCCCTCTGTCCTAAGCCAGTGTCCCTCTGTCCTAAGCCAGTGTCCCTCTGTCCTAAACCAGTGTCCCTCTGTCCTAAACCAGTGTCCCTCTGTCCTAAACCAGTGTCCCTCTGTCCTAAACTAGTGTCCCTCTGTCCTAAACTAGTGTCCCTCTGTCCTAAACTAGTGTCCCTCTGTCCTAAACCAGTGTCCGTCTGTCCTAAACCAGTGTCTGTCTGTCCCTTGAGAACAGAAGTATCATGGAACACCCAGTGTCTTAAAGGAGATATACATCCAAAATGCATCATACTGTGACACTTTGTGTTTTCAAAGTTTAAAACTTTATTGCAGCGTTAAGTTTCCCTATTTTGAAAGTGGGGATGCAGCTTCTCTGTTTGCTGATATCGGCATGCTAGGCTTAAGGGGCCGCTGTGTAGAGGAAAAAAACAGACTAAACCTAAGCATTAACCTAGCTAGACAATCACGTATCATCACAGTCGTAGTAAATAAACCCTGTCCTCAAGGTAGCTAGGTGAGATAAATCACGTATCATCACAGTCGTAGTAAATAAAACCTGTCTTCAATAAAGCAGCTCTCAGCAAAGTCAGCCCGAGTGAGAAAAGCTGCTGTGGGATTACTTACTATGATCGTTGTATGCGGTTGTTTAACTTAACATTAGTTGACAAGGACACCTTTTATAAAATGTCAAACTCATGTCAATTTTATTTGTTACTAAACCTCTTTTTAAACTAGGCAAGTCAGATAATAAAGAACAAATTCTTATTTTTACAATGACGGCCTACCCCAGGGCCAAACCCGGACGACGCTGGGCCAATTGTGCACCGCCCTATGGGACTCCCAATCACAACCGGATGTGATTCAGCCAGGATTCGAACCAGGGACTGTAGTGTCGCCTCTTACACTGAGATGCAGTGCCTTAGACCGCTGCGTCACTCAGGAGCAGTGGAAGCAGAAGCTAGGCTATAAGCAGAAGCTAGGCTATAAGCAGAAGCTAGGCTTTAAACAGAAGCTAGGCTTTAAACAGAAGCTAGGCTATAAACAGAAGCTAGGCTATAAGCAGAAGCTAGGCTATAAACAGAAGCTAGGCTATAAACAGAAGCTAGGCTATAAGCAGAAGCTAGACTATAAGCAGACGCTAGGTTAGAAGCAGAAGCTAGGCTATAAGCAGAAGCTAGGCTATAAACAGAAGCTAGGCTATAAACAGAAGCTAGGCTATAAGCAGAAGCTAGGCTATAAGCAGAAGCTAGGCTATAAGCTAGATAAGCTAGGCTATAAACAGAAGCTAGGCTATAAGCAGAAGCTAGGCTATAAGCAGAAGCTAGGCTATAAGCAGAAGCTAGGCTATAAGCAGAAGCTAGGCTATTTAACAGTTGAATATGGGGATGTGAAGTTGGTATTTACCAACACAACACAGGTGGCTATCAGTCTGGTCGGTTCAAACATTCTCTTCAGCTGCTTCACGGGTCCCATCAGGAAACAGGTGCTGCAGACAGATAACGCAAAACACACCGATTACAACATAGAAATAATGCCTAATAGATTCTAGATTTCAATAGACAACATATTGATCACACAGACCCAGAGAAACAAACATTATTGTTTTTAACGGAAAATAAATGTATGATGATAGAGACCTTTATTAAAGAGGGAATCTGGGATTCAAACAACAAACCCGCCCCACCACTTTTTCGGCGATGGGGCTGGAGAAATTGAACCACTCGCAAATGTATAGACGGTGCAATTATTGCAAGGACTAACTATCCGTGACATCAAGATTATTGTTTGAATCATGTTTTGAGGCTATACAGTGTTTGTTTACAATCCCATTGTTTACAAACAATGAAGTACTCCAATCTTATATTTGGGGTAGTAATGGAGTAAGTAAGACCGTTTGAACTAAGCTCGTGAGTAATTTAGAAT
The DNA here is from genome assembly GCF_021184085.1 of Oncorhynchus gorbuscha. Taxonomy (NCBI): domain Eukaryota; kingdom Metazoa; phylum Chordata; class Actinopteri; order Salmoniformes; family Salmonidae; genus Oncorhynchus; species Oncorhynchus gorbuscha. The sequence goes on from NC_060183.1 coordinate 8,448,721, forward strand.
ATACTCTTCAAGAATCAAAATGGCTATATATCACTCATTTCAGTCATTAAATAAATGTAACAATCACAGATTCCCCATTTTAAAAACAGGGAGAAAAAAATTTGCTATTTACATAATTGACAAGCAAAACAAATACATTGTCATTTCAACAGTGTGAATAGATATTCTGTGGTGGGTTATATAATAAGCCATCTATTATTGGCTACAGCTTGTAAGGACATTACATGGAACACAGTCACGTTTAAACCCACGTACAACAATCCTCACCCCGTCTCCCTTACATGATCAGTCATCAGTATCATTTGTTAAGCAGCCACTGTAATGATCTTCGTCTGTTGTTTAGTGTAGGTTATGACCAAGGCGTGACACCCACCCATTTCATTTCCAGCTCTGATGGATCTATTTTTTGAGTGCATCTGTCATCTTTATCAAATCATCACTTCCTCCCACTTTTTTTCTGCCCCCCCCAGCTCTAGAGAGATGGATCCACCTGACCTACGACCCCGCTTTCACACAAGGACCCTGGAGAGATGCATCCACCTGACCTACGACCCTGCTTTCACACAAAGACCCTGGAGAGTGGCTTCCACCTGACCTACGACCCAGCTTTCACACAAAGACCCTGGAGAGATGCATCCACCTGACCTACGACCCAGCTTTCACACAAAGACCCTGGAGAGATGCTTCCACCTGACCTACGACCCAGCTTTCACACAAAGACCCTGGAGAGATGCATCCACCTGACCTACGACCCCGCTTTCACACAAGGACCCTGGAGAGATGCTTCCACCTGACCTACGACCCTGCTTTCACACAAAGACCCTGGAGAGATGCTTCCACCTGACCTACGACCCAGCTTTCACACAAGGACCCTGGAGAGATGCATCCACCTGATCTACGACCCCGCTTTCACACAAAGACCCTGGAGAGATGCATCCACCTGACCTACGACCCAGCTTTCACACAAAGACCCTGGAGAGATGCATCCACCTGACCTACGACCCAGCTTTCACACAAGGACCCTGGAGAGATGCATCCACCTGACCTACGACCCTGCTTTCACACAAAGACCCTGGAGAGATGCATCCACCTGACCTACGACCCTGCCTGCCACCTCTCCATCTAGCCCCAGCCAACTGAATGCGTCATCTTCATCTTGATGGCGCTGTGTGTCAGTGTGTGTATATGTGCGTGCCCGTGCGTGCTCATCTGAGTGGGCTGTGTGTTTGCAGAGCATCACATCCGTCTATCTGTGACTGGTGACGCAAACAGGCTCTCAGACAGCCACGGGGTGATGTGGAGTGATGCTGAGGTAGAGGAGGGAGGAGAGGAGAATGGAGTGAAGCTGAGGGGGGAGAAGGGGGTCATGAGGCAGGTCATGAGGTGATCAGGTCAGATGAGACAGAAGAACGCCGTCTATCTGTGACTGGTGACGTGGGCAGGAAGCCACCGACAGTCACAGGGTGAAGGAGGGGGAGAGGAGAGGAAGGTGGAAGAGGGAGGAGAGGAAGTGGAGCTGAGGGGAAGGGGAGGATGTGGAGCTGAGCTGAAGGGAAGGAGAGGATGTGGAGCTGAGGGGAAGGAGAGGATGTGATGTGGAGCTGAGCTGAGGGGAAGGAAGGATGTGGAGCGGAGCTGAGGGGAAGGAGAGGATGTGGAGCGGAGGGGAGCTGAGGGGAAGGAGAGGATGTGGAGCGGAGGGGAAGGAGAGGATGTGGAGCTGAGGGGAAGGAGAGGATGTGGAGCTGAGGGGAAGGAGAGGATGTGGAGCTGAGGGGAAGGAGAGGATGTGGAGCTGAGGGGAAGGAGAGGATGTGGAGCTGAGGGGAAGGAGAGGATGTGGAGCTGAGGGGAAGGAGAGGATGTGGAGTGGAGCTGAGGGGAAGGAGAGGATGTGGAGTGGAGCTGAGGGGAAGGAGAGGATGTGGAGCTGAGGGGAAGGAGAGGATGGAGCTGGGAAGGAGAGGATGTGGAGCTGAGGGGAAGGAGAGGATGTGGAGCTGAGGGGAAGGAGAGGATGTGGAGCTGAAGGGGATGTGGAGGAGGGGATGTGGAGCTGAGGGGAAGGAGAGGATGTGGAGCTGAGGGGAAGGAGAGGATGTGGAGCTGAGCTGAAGGAGAGGATGTGGAGCTGAGCTGAAGGAGGATGGATGTGGAGCTGAGCTGAAGGAGAGGATGTGGAGTGGAGGTGAGGGGAAGGAGAGGATGTGGAGTGGAGCTGAGGGGAAGGAGAGGATGTGGAGTGGAGCTGAGGGGAAGGAGAGGATGTGGAGTGGAGCTGAGGGGAAGGAGAGGATGTGGAGTGGAGCTGAGGGGACGGGGAAGGGCTTAAAGTGCTGGATGGAGCAGGAACATTATTAAAGCCTCTAACCAGTTTTTATGTGCGTAAAGTCATACCGTATAAAACATGACAGCTACAACGTAAAGTCATACCATATATAACATGACAGCTACAAGAAAGTCATACTTATATAACATGACAGCTACAACGTAAAGTCATACCGTATATAACATGACAGCTATCAACGTAAAGTCATACTGTATATAACTATGACAGCTACAACGTAAAGTCATACTGCATTAACATCTGCTAACCATGTGTATGTGACAAATAAAATTTGATTTGATTTGATTTAACCAGTTTTTATGAGCGTAAAGTCATACCGTATATAACATGACAGCTACAACGTAAAGTCATACCGTATATAACATGACAGCTACAACGTAAAGTCATACCATATATAACATGACAGCTACAACGTAAAGTCATACTGTATATAACATGACAGCTACAACGTAAAGTCATACCGTATATAACATGACAGCTACAACGTAAAGTCATACCATATATAACATGACAGCTACAACGTAAAGTCATACCGTATATAACATGACAGCTACAAAGTAAACAGGTACAATTTTCTAAAATAGCGACAGGTAATTTGTTCGACATGGTGGGATCTTTTTGTGTCTGTAAAATGAATAGTGCGAGAAATAGAGGTGAAAATTCCTTCAAGTAAGCGTAGTGGCGGCTGTTGCATTCTGGTAAATAGTGTCACCATAGTCGAGAACTGTCAGGAAAGTGGACTGTATAATCTGCTTCCTGCTGTTTAGGGAGAGGCAATATCTATTTTAAAAGTCCACTTTAAATCTTAGTTTTTAAACTAGCTCATCAGTATGTTTTTTAAAATGTTAAATCCTTTGTCAATCCAAAAAGCCCAGATGTTTATAGGTGGGAACCTGATGATGAGGGGGGGGGGCATTCAATGAATAAATACGAAGTCCAATTGAAACATTTCTGTGAGAATTTTGTGGGAACACATGAGTGATCTAGAACCACAGGTACATCATGAACTAGCTAACCTGGGAAAAGTGCAGAGAGGTGCAGTGTGTGTGTGTGTGGGGGGGGGGGTTCTCAGGCAGACAAGCTTTTCCAACGGAGCCAGTTTGAGTAGTAGTAACTGTTAAAGTCACCATTACATAACCATCATATGCTGAGGGGCTTGTGAGCCTAAATATTATACAACGTGCCACTTATTAACCTGCATAGCCGAATATACACATTGATTGAAAAATGACAAGTCTGAGCACATCCACTTCCTGTGTGGACATACTAGACAAAAGCCCTGTCTGTGCTGCAAATGACACCCTATTCCCTACATATGTGCCCTGGTTAAATTTAGTGCACTACATTCCATTTGGGACAAAGGCCCAGTGTAAACATGACGCCACTGTTTGTGGTTCAGAACAGTAACCAGGAGTTAACACACAAGACACTGTCTCCCAGTCTGTTTCACACAGCATTGTGGTTGTGTAACCACACACACACAAGACACTGTCTCCCAGTCTGTTTCACACAGCATTGTGGTTGTGTAACCACACACACACAAGACACTGTCTCCCAGTCTGTTTCACACAGCATTGTGGTTGTGTAACCACACACACACAAGACACTGTCTCCCAGTCTGTTTCACACAGCATTGTGGTTGTGTAACCACACACACACAAGACACTGTCTCCCAGTCTGTTTCACACAGCATTGTGGTTGTGTAACCACACACACACAAGACACTGTCTCCCAGTCTGTTGCACACAGCATTGTGGTTGTGTAACCACACACACACACACACACACACAACACTGTCTCCCAGTCTGTTTCACACAGCATTGTGGTTGTGTAACCACACACACAAGACACTGTCTCCCAGTCTGTTTCACACAGCATTGTGGTTGTGTAACCACACACACACAAGACACTGTCTCCCAGTCTGTTTCACACAGCATTGTGGTTGTGTAACCACACACACAAGACACTGTCTCCCAGTCTGTTTCACACAGCATTGTGGTTGTGTAACCACACACACAAGACACTGTCTCCCAGTCTGTTTCACACAGCATTGTGGTTGTGTAACCACACACACACAAGACACTGTCTCCCAGTCTGTTGCACACAGCATTGTGGTTGTGTAACCACACACACACACACACACACAAGACACTGTCTCCCAGTCTGTTTCACACAGCATTGTGGTTGTGTAACCACACACACAAGACACTGTCTCCCAGTCTGTTTCACACATCATTGTGGTTGTGTAACCACACACACACACACAAGACACTGTCCCCTAGTCTGCTTCACACATCATTGTGGTTGTGTAACCACACACACACACACACACACACAAGACACTGTCTCCCAGTCTGTTTCACACAGCATTGTGGTTGTGTAACCACACACACACAAGACACTGTCTCCCAGTCGGTTTCACACAGCATTGTGGTTGTGTAACCACACACAAGACCTAGTTAAGCTGCAGCTGGCCCAGAACAGAGCTGCACGTCTTGCTCTTCATTGTAATCAGAGGGCTGACATTAATACTTTGCATCTCTCTTGCTGAAGAGTTGAGGAGAGACTCTTGGCGAAGAGTTGAGGAGAGACTCTTGGCGAAGAGTTGAGGAGAGACTCTTGGCGAAGAGTTGAGGAGAGACTCTTGGCGAAGAGTTGAGGAGAGACTCTTGGCGAAGAGTTGAGGACATTATTATATAGAGGCATTATTGCATGGAACTCCGTTCCATCTCACATTGCTCAAATAAACAGCAAACCTGGTTTCAAAAATAAATAAAGCAACACCTCACGGCACAACGCCTCTTCCGCATGTGACCTACTGGTTGTGTGTATGTACTGACATGTGACCTACTGGTTGTGTGTATGTACTGACATGTGACCTACTGGTTGTGTGTATGTACTGACATGTGACCTACTGGTTGTGTGTATGTACTGACATGTGACCTACTGGTTGTGTGTATGTACTGACATGTGACCTACTGGTTGTGTGTATGTACTGACATGTGACCTACTGGTTGTGTGTATGTACTGACATGTGACCTGACCTACTGGTTGTGTGTATGTACTGACATGTGACCTACTGGTTGTGTGTATGTACTGACATGTGACCTACTGGTTGTGTGTATGTACTGACATGTGACCTACTGGTTGTGTGTATGTACTGACATGTGACCTACTGGTTGTGTGTATGTACTGACATGTGACCTACTGGTTGTGTGTATGTACTGACATGTGACCTACTGGTTGTGTGTATGTACTGACATGTGACCTACTGGTTGTGTGTATGTACTGACATGTGACCTACTGGTTGTGTGTATGTACTGACATGTGACCTACTGGTTGTGTGTATGTACTGACATGTGACCTACTGGTTGTGTGTATGTACTGACATGTGACCTACTGGTTGTGTGTATGTACTGACATGTGACCTACTGGTTGTGTATGTACTGACATGTGACCTACTGGTTGTGTGTATGTACTGACATGTGACCTACTGGTTGTGTGTATGTACTGACATGTGACCTACTGGTTGTGTGTATGTACTGACATGTATGTGGAACTGAAAGATATGCACACGCGCATACACACGTTAATTTAAAATGTGTATGTAAATTGTAAAGTCTTTTGTCTGTAATGCCTTTGTTGTTGTGTCGGACCCCGTTAAGACTAGCCCCGTTAAGACTAGCCCCGTTAAGACTAGCCCCGTTAAGACTAGCCCCGTTAAGACTAGCCCCGTTAAGACTAGCCCCGTTAAGACTAGCCCCGTTAAGACTAGCCCCGTTAAGACTAGCCCCGTTAAGACTAGTTGTTGCCATTGGCGTAATAAATTATATATATATTCTTTTTTAAATGACACCTGAAACAAAGAGACGTGAGAGTTTCCTGTTAGTCATAAAATTGACACTGTGTCAATCTGTCAAGACAGCCACACAGACAGCCACACAGACAGTCACACAGACAGTCACACAGACAGCCATACACGATGTTGAGACGACACCTGTCTGTGACTGTAATAACTAGAGGTCGACCGATTATGATTTTTCAACACCGATACCGATTATTGGAGGGCCCAAAAAATGCCGATACCGATTATATCGGATGATTCTTTATATTTATTTGTAATAATGACAATTACAACAATACTGAATGAACACTTGTTTTAACTTAATATAATACATCAATAAAATCAATTTAGCCTCAAATAAATAATGAAACATGTTCAATTTGGTTTAAATAATGCAAAAACAAAGTGTTGGAGAAGAAAGTAAAAGTGCAATATGTGCCATGTAAGAAAGGTAACGTTTCAGTTCCTTGCTCAGAACATGAGAACATATGAAAGCTGGTGGTTCCTTTTAACACAAGTCTTCAATATTCCCAGGTAAGAAATTTTAGGTTGTAGTTATTATAGGAATTATAGGACTATTTCCCTCTATACCATTTGTATTTCATATACCATTGACTATTCAATGTTCTTATAGGTACTTTAGTATTGCCAGTGTAACAGTATAGCTTCCATCCCTCTCCTCCCTGGGCTCGAACCAGGAACACATCGACAACAGCCACCCTCGAAGCAGCATTACCCATGCAGAGCAAGGGGAACAACTACTCCAGGTCTCAGAGCGAGTGACATTTGAAACACTATTAGCGCGCACCCCGCTAGCTAACTAGCCATTTCACATCGGTTACACCAGCCTAATCTCAGGAGTTGATAGGCTTGAAGTCATAAACAGAACAATAGCTGCTGGCAAATGCACGACAGTGCTGTTTGAATGAATGCTTAGGAGCCTGCTGCTGCCTACCATCGCTCAGTCAGACTGCTCTATCAAATCATAGACTTAATTATAACATAATAACACACAGAAATATGAGCCTTTGGTCATTAAAATGGTCAAATCCGGAAACTATCATTTCGAAAACAAAACGTTTATTCTTTCAGTGAAATAAGGAACCGTTACATATTTTACCTAACAGATGGCATCCATAAGTCTAAATATTGTTGTTACATTGTACAACCTTCAATGTTATGTTATAATTATGTACAATTCTGGGAAATTAATGACGGCCTTTGTTAGGAATAAATGGACTTCACACAGTTCGCAACGAGCCAGGCGGCCCAAACTGCTGCATATACCCTGACTGCTCGCACGGAACGCAAGAGAAATGACAATTTCCCTAATTATAAGAAATTCATGTTAGCAGGCAATATTAACTAAATATGCAGGTTTAAAAATATATACTTGTGTATTGATTTTAAAGAAAGGCATTGATGTTTATGGTTAGGTACACATTGGTGCAACGACAGTGCTTTTTTCTCAAATGCGCTTGTTAAATCATCACCGTTTGTCGAAGTAGGCGCATCGATTATATGCAACACAGGACACGCTAGATAAACTAGCAATACCATCAACCATGTGTAGTTAACTAGTGATTATGTTTAGATTGATTGTTTTTTACAAGAGAAGTTTAATGCTAGCTAGCAACTTACCTTGTCTTCTTGCAGCCCTCGCGTAACAGGTAGTCAACCTGCCACGCAGGCTCCTCGTGGAGTGCAATGTAAAACAGGTGGTTAGAGCGTTGGACTAGAAACTGGAAGATTGCAAAAACAAATCTCCGAGTTGACAAGGTACAAATCTGTCGTTCTGCCCCTAAACAGGCAGTTAACCCACCGTTCCTAGGCAGTAATTGAAAATAAGAATTTGTTCTTTAACTGACTTGCCTGGTTAAATAAAGGTTAAAAAAAAAATATATATACACACACATTTTAAAAATCGGCAAATCTTTGTCCAAAAATACCGATTACCGATTGTTAGGAGAACTTGAAATCGGCCCTAATTAATCGGCCATTCAGATCAATCGGTCGACCTCTAGTAATAACCAATCAACCAAATGAATTTTAGCAAGCAGAAGCACAGTGGCATGGAAACACTCCCAAATAAAGGAAGAAACTTAAAGAGGAACCAGAGGGGAGGAACCAGGCTCAGAGGGGAGGAACCAGGCTCAGAGGGGAGGAACCAGGCTCAGAGGGGAGGAACCAGGCTCAGAGGGGAAGGGGAGGAACCAGGCTCAGAGGGGAGGAACCAGGCTCAGAGGGGAGGAACCAGGCTCAGAGGGGAGGAACCAGGCTCAGAGGGGAGGAACCAGGCTCAGAGGGGGTGGGGCAAAGATTCTTATGACTTTGGGAAGAAGCTGTTTAGAAGCCTCTTGGACCTAGACTTGGCGCTCCGGTACCACTTGTTGTGCGGTAGCAGAGAGAACAGTCTATGACGAAGGTGGGAGGAGTCTTTGACAAATTTTAGGGCCTTCCTCTGACACCTCCTGGTATAGAGGTCCTGGATGGCAGGAAGCTTGGCCCCGGTGATGTACTGGGCCACAATGTTAGCTTGCTTGTGTTGTGGTCGTGTGACAATGGAGAAGGCAGCAGCAGCTGTTACCAATTTCAAGGTGGATGTTGTTGCTAATTTGTTAGCATAACCCTTTTCAAGATTAACTTTCAAACTTGGTTAACAAATGAACATCATCTGGTGCGTGGCACTGTTTTTTTGTTGCTGCTAGCTTGCTGTTAGCTATCTCTTTGAAAATAATGAAACATTGTTGCATTTTAACTTTAGATCACCGGTTAGTGTGATGAATGACTCCTTGCTGACCCCAGTCCACCTGGTCGTGCTGCTGCTCCAGTTTCAACTGTTCTGCCTGCGGCTATGGAACCCTGACCTGTTCACTGGACGTGCTACCTGTCCCAGACCTGCTGTTTTCACCTCTCTAGAGACAGCAGGAGCTGTCTATTATTATTATTATTATTATTCGACCATGCTGGTCATTTATGAACATTTGAACATCTTGGCCATGTTCTGTTATAATCTCCACCTGGCACAGCCAGAAGAGGACTGGCCACCCCTCATGGCCTGGTTCCTCTCTAGGTTTCTTCCTAGGTTCTGGCCTTTCTAGGGAGTTTTTCCAAGCCACCGTGCTTCTACACCTGCATTGCTTGCTGTTTAGGCTGGGTTTTTGTACAGCACTTTGTGACATCAGCTGATGTACGAAGAGCTTTATGAATGAATTTGATTGAATGTGATAAAAATATATTTGCAATGGGAAGTAGCTGGTTTGTTAATTTCATTTTGTACATGAAATGGTTGTGCTTTTGTATCGGTACGATTTCATGGGGCCTACTGATTTCATGGGGCCTACTGATTTCATGGGGCCTACTGATTTCATGGGGCCTACTGATTTCATGGGGCCTACTGATTTCATGGGGCCTACTGATTTCATGGGGCCTGATTTCATGGGGCCTACTGATTTCATGGGGCCTACTGATTTCATGGGGCCTACTGATTTCATGGGGCCTATGATTTCATGGGCCTACTGATTTCATGGGGCCTACTGATTTCATGGGGGCCTACTGGATTTCTGATTTCATGGGGCCTACTGGAGTGAATGGGGCTGATTTCATGGGGCCTACTGATTTCATGGGGCCTACTGATTTCATGGGACTGATTTCATGGGGCCTACTGATTTCATGGGGCCTGATTTCATGGGGCCTACTGATTTCATGGGGCCTACTGATTTCATGGGGCCTACTGATTTCATGGGGCCTACTGATTTCATGGGGCCTGATTTCATGGGGCCTACTGATTTCATGGGGCCTACTGATTTCATGGGGCCTACTGATTTCATGGGGCCTACTGATTTCATGGGGCCTACTGATTTCATGGGGCCTACTGATTTCATGGGGCCTACTGGAGTGAATGGGGCCTACTGATTTCATGGGGCCTACTGATTTCATGGGGCCTACTGATTTCATGGGGCCTACTGATTTCATGGGGCCTACTGATTTCATGGGGCCTACTGATTTCATGGGGCCTACTGATTTCATGGGGCCTACTGATTTCATGGGGCCTGATTTCATGGGGCCTACTGATTTCATGGGGCCTACTGATTTCATGGGGCCTACTGATTTCATGGGGCCTACTGATTTCATGGGACCTACTGATTTCATGGGGCCTACTGATTTCATGGGGCCTACTGATTTCATGGGGCCTACTGATTTCATGGGGCCTACTGATTTCATGGGGCCTACTGATTTCATGGGGCCTACTGATTTCATGGGGCCTACTGGAGTGAATGGGATGCTTATTCTTTACCATGAACTGATGCTGGGTGTGACTTCTGTCTCCTGTCCATCAGCCCCATCTATGTGTTTGACCAAAATGGTCTCTCCTTCAGCACCATGGAGTGCACAGGTATTACAGTCTGTCTGTTCAGCACCATGGAGTGCACTGGTATTACGGTCTCTGTCTGTTCAGCTCCATGGAGTGCACTGGTATTACGGTCTCTGTCTGTTCAGCACCATGGAGTGCACTGGTATTACGGTCTCTGTCTGTTCAGCACCATGGAGTGCACTGGTATTACAGTCTGTCTGTTCAGCACCATGGAGTGCACTGGTATTACAGTCTGTCTGTTCAGCTCCATGGAGTGCACAGGTATTACGGTCTCTGTCTGTTCAGCACCATGGAGTGCACTGGTATTACAGTCTGTCTGTTCAGCACCATGGAGTGCACTGGTATTACAGTCTGTCTGTTCAGCTCCATGGAGTGCACTGGTATTACGGTCTCTGTCTGTTCAGCTCCATGGAGTGCACTGGTATTACGGTCTCTGTCTGTTCAGCTCCATGGAGTGCACTGGTATTACAGTCTGTCTGTTCAGCTCCATGGAGTGCACTGGTATTACGGTCTCTGTCTGTTCAGCTCCATGGAGTGCACTGGTATTACGGTCTCTGTCTGTTCAGCTCCATGGAGTGCACTGGTATTACGGTCTCTGTCTGTTCAGCTCCATGGAGTGCACTGGTATTACGGTCTCTGTCTGTTCAGCAACATGGAGTGCACTGGTATTACGGTCTCTGTCTGTTCAGCACCATGGAGTGCACTGGTATTACGGTCTCTGTCTGTTCAGCAACATGGAGTGCACTGGTATTACGGTCTCTGTCTGTTCAGCACCATGGAGTGCACTGGTATTACGGTCTCTGTCTGTTCAGCAACATGGAGTGCACTGGTATTACGGTCTCTGTCTGTTCAGCAACATGGAGTGCACTGGTATTACGGTCTCTGTCTGTTCAGCAACATGGAGTGCACTGGTATTACGGTCTCTGTCTGTTCAGCACCATGGAGTGCACTGGTATTACAGTCTGTCTGTTCAGCACCATGGAGTGCACTGGTATTACAGTCTCTGTCTGTTCAGCAACATGGAGTGCACTGGTATTACGGTCTCTGTCTGTTCAGCAACATGGAGTGCACTGGTATTACGGTCTCTGTCTGTTCAGCACCATGGAGTGCACTGGTATTACGGTCTCTGTCTGTTCAGCAACATGGAGTGCACTGGTATTACAGTCTCTGTCTGTTCAGCACCATGGAGTGCACTGGTATTACGGTCTCTGTCTGTTCAGCACCATGGAGTGCACTGGTATTACAGTCTGTCTGTTCAGCACCATGGAGTGCACTGGTATTACAGTCTCTGTCTGTTCAGCACCATGGAGTGCACTGGTATTACGGTCTCTGTCTGTTCAGCTCCATGGAGTGCACTGGTATTACGGTCTCTGTCTGTTCAGCTCCATGGAGTGCACTGGTATTACAGTCTGTCTGTTCAGCACCATGGAGTGCACTGGTATTACGGTCTCTGTCTGTTCAGCACCATGGAGTGCACTGGTATTACGGTCTCTGTCTGTTCAGCACCATGGAGTGCACTGGTATTACAGTCTCTGTCTGTTCTCCATGGAGTGCACTGGTATTACAGTCTCTGTCTGTTCAGCACCATGGAGTGCACTGGTATTACAGTCTCTGTCTGTTCAGCACCATGGAGTGCACTGGTATTACAGTCTCTGTCTGTTCAGCACCATGGAGTGCACTGGTATTACAGTCTCTGTCTGTTCAGCACCATGGAGTGCACTGGTATTACGGTCTCTGTCTGTTCAGCACCATGGAGTGCACTGGTATTACAGTCTCTGTCTGTTCAGCACCATGGAGTGCACTGGTATTACAGTCTCTGTCTGTTCAGCACCATGGAGTGCACAGGTATTACAGTCTCTGTCTGTTCAGCACCATGGAGTGCACTGGTATTACAGTCTGTCTGTTCAGCACCATGGAGTGCACTGGTATTACAGTCTCTGTCTGTTCAGCACCATGGAGTGCACTGGTATTACGGTCTCTGTCTGTTCAGCAACATGGAGTGCACTGGTATTACGGTCTCTGTCTGTTCAGCAACATGGAGTGCACTGGTATTACGGTCTCTGTCTGTTCAGCAACATGGAGTGCACTGGTATTACGGTCTCTGTCTGTTCAGTTCAGCAACATGGAGTGCACTGGTATGGAGTGCACTGGTATTACGGTCTCTGTCTGTTCAGCACCATGGAGTGCACTGGTATTACAGTCTGTCTGTTCAGCACCATGGAGTGCACTGGTATTACAGTCTCTGTCTGTTCAGCAACATGGAGTGCACTGGTATTACGGTCTCTGTCTGTTCAGCAACATGGAGTGCACTGGTATTACGGTCTCTGTCTGTTCAGCACCATGGAGTGCACTGGTATTACAGTCTGTCTGTTCAGCACCATGGAGTGCACTGGTATTACAGTCTCTGTCTGTTCAGCTCCATGGAGTGCACTGGTATTACGGTCTCTGTCTGTTCAGCACCATGGAGTGCACTGGTATTACGTCTCTGTCTCTGTGCTGGTATCAGTCACCATGGAGTGCACTGGTATTACAGTCTCTGTCTGTTCAGCACCATGGAGTGCACTGGTATTACGGTCTCTGTCTGTTCAGCACCATGGAGTGCACTGGTATTACAGTCTGTCTGTTCAGCACCATGGAGTGCACTGGTATTACAGTCTCTGTCTGTTCAGCACCATGGAGTGCACTGGTATTACAGTCTGTCTGTTCAGCACCATGGAGTGCACTGGTATTACAGTCTCTGTCTGTTCAGCACCATGGAGTGCACTGGTATTACGGTCTCTGTCTGTTCAGCACCATGGAGTGCACTGGTATTACAGTCTGTCTGTTCAGCACCATGGAGTGCACTGGTATTACAGTCTCTGTTCAGCTCCATGGAGTGCACTGGTATTACAGTCTCTGTCTGTTCAGCACCATGGAGTGCACAGGTATTACAGTCTCTGTCTGTTCAGCACCATGGAGTGCACTGGTATTACGGTCTCTGTCTGTTCAGCAACATGGAGTGCACTGGTATTACAGTCTGTCTGTTCAGCACCATGGAGTGCACTGGTATTACGGTCTCTGTCTGTTCAGCAACATGGAGTGCACTGGTATTACGGTCTCTGTCTGTTCAGCAACATGGAGTGCACTGGTATTACAGTCTGTCTGTTCAGCACCATGGAGTGCACTGGTATTACAGTCTGTCTGTTCAGCACCATGGAGTGCACTGGTATTACGGTCTCTGTCTGTTCAGCACCATGGAGTGCACTGGTATTACAGTCTGTCTGTTCAGCACCATGGAGTGCACTGGTATTACAGTCTCTGTCTGTTCAGCACCATGGAGTGCACTGGTATTACGGTCTCTGTCTGTTCAGCACCATGGAGTGCACTGGTATTACGGTCTCTGTCTGTTCAGCAACATGGAGTGCACTGGTATTACAGTCTCTGTTCAGCTCCATGGAGTGCACAGGTATTACAGTCTCTGTCTGTTCAGCACCATGGAGTGCACTGGTATTACGGTCTCTGTCTGTTCAGCACCATGGAGTGCACTGGTATTACGGTCTCTGTCTGTTCAGCAACATGGAGTGCACTGGTATTACAGTCTCTGTTCAGCTCCATGGAGTGCACTGGTATTACAGTCTCTGTCTGTTCAGCACCATGGAGTGCACTGGTATTACAGTCTCTGTCTGTTCAGCACCATGGAGTGCACTGGTATTACAGTCTCTGTCTGTTCAGCACCATGGAGTGCACTGGTATTACAGTCTCTGTCTGTTCAGCACCATGGAGTGCACTGGTATTACAGTCTCTGTCTGTTCAGCACCATGGAGTGCACTGGTATTACGGTCTCTGTCTGTTCAGCACCATGGAGTGCACTGGTATTACAGTCTCTGTCTGTTCAGCACCATGGAGTGCACTGGTATTACAGTCTCTGTCTGTTCAGCACCATCCATGGAGTGCACTGGTATTACAGTCTGTCTGTTCAGCACCATGTCTGTTCTGTCTGTTCAGCACCATGGAGTGCACTGGTATTACAGTCTCTGTCTGTTCAGCACCATGGAGTGCACTGGTATTAGTCTGTCTGTTCAGCACCATGGAGTGCACTGGTATTACGGTCTCTGTCTGTTCAGCACCATGGAGTGCACTGGTATTACAGTCTCTGTTCAGCTCCATGGAGTGCACTGGTATTACGGTCTCTGTCTGTTCAGCACCATGGAGTGCACTGGTATTACAGTCTCTGTCTGTTCAGCACCATGGAGTGCACAGGTATTACAGTCTCTGTCTGTTCAGCACCATGGAGTGCACTGGTATTACAGTCTCTGTCTGTTCAGCACCATGGAGTGCACAGGTATTACAGTCTGTCTGTTCAGCACCATGGAGTGCACTGGTATTACAGTCTGTCTGTTCAGTACCATGGAGTGCACTGGTATTACGGTCTCTGTCTGTTCAGCACCATGGAGTGCACTGGTATTACGGTCTCTGTCTGTTCAGCAACATGGAGTGCACTGGTATTACGGTCTCTGTTCAGCACCATGGAGTGCACTGGTATTACGGTCTCTGTTCAGCACCATGGAGTGCACTGGTATTACAGTCTGTCTGTTCAGCACCATGGAGTGCACTGGTATTACAGTCTGTCTGTTCAGTACCATGGAGTGCACTGGTATTACAGTCTGTCTGTTCAGCACCATGAGCCTGTCACCTTTGATATGACACCGGTGTTGTAGATATTTGTGACAGTTGCGTTAGACTATCATGGGTTGTGTAAACACAGTGTGTTTTTTTGTTTTGCTGGTTGCACTATTTTATGCTGTGTGTCACATGTTGTGTCAATAGGGGCGGCAGCGTAGCCTAGTGGTTAGAGCGTTGGACTAGTAACCGGAAGGTTGCGAGTTCAAACCCCCGAGGTGACAAGGTACAAATCTGTCGTTCTGCCCCTGAACAGGCAGTTAACCCACTGTTCCCAGGCCGTCATTGAAAATAAGAATATGTTCTTAACAGACTTGCCTGGTTAAATAAAGGTAAAATAAAATTTAAAAAATACAATTAAAATACGGGTTCTGTCTCTGTGTGTACGGCAGCCCGAAGAGCAGCCAGGCCTGTTTGAACTGTTCGAACACATTAAAAAGTGATGTTATGTAGATGATTTAGTTTGAGACAATGTGTTTAGTAGAGTCCTGTGTACCAGTACACCCGCTGGACAGGACACTATTCTGTCACAGGCCCTTACCCACAATCCATCTCCTTAATGCTGAGTGCCAAGCTGAGAGGTATCGGGTTCCATTTCTTTTGTTGAGTCTTTGGTATGACTTGTATCTTGTGATATGTTTATCTGACAGCTCAACTCTGGATTCTTAGATAACAAACTAAAACCCAACAAACCTGTTCCACCATCAGCGATTCAACCCAACACATTACTGCACAGCATGTCCTGAACTATAGAAACACTATACCACAATGAATCCTAGAAAGCTGCCCATTGTGTCTAGGACAGTGAGCGCATGGGGCCACATGTTTGGTCTGTGATCCCTGCGGGAAGTGAACCTACGACCTTGGTGTTTGTTAGTGTCATGCTCTTACCTACTGAACCACACAGGACTACTACACGAAGCTCAATAGGGAAACCCGTCCGCCGTGCTTCTGTTCTGTCTCAACATCTAGAACAACTACTGCATAGTAGGGCAGACCAACCAAGGGGTCTTACTGACACCTGAACCATAGAAATAGAATCACTAGAACCAGATCTCATTCTAATTACATAACTTGGAACACACCCTCGACAACGAACTCAATGGACACTAGGGCAGCGACCGACCGACCGACCGACCGACCGACCGCTACTGACTGACTGCTACTGACTGCTACTGACTGCTACTGACTGACTGACTGACTGCTACTGACTGCTACTGACTGACTGACTGCTGACTGACTGACTGACTGACTGACTGACTGACTGCTACTGACTGACTGACTGACTGACTGACTGACTGACTGACTGACTGACTGC
This sequence comes from Oncorhynchus gorbuscha, assembly GCF_021184085.1. Lineage (NCBI taxonomy): Eukaryota > Metazoa > Chordata > Actinopteri > Salmoniformes > Salmonidae > Oncorhynchus > Oncorhynchus gorbuscha. The sequence goes on from NC_060183.1 coordinate 8,465,264, forward strand.
TACTGACTGACTGACTGCTACTGACTGACTGCTGCTACTGACTGACTGACTGACTGACTGCTACTGACTGACTGCTACTGACTGACTGCTACTGACTGACTGCTACTGACTGACTGACTGACTGACGGACTGCTACTGACTGACTGACTGACTGCTACTGACTGACTGACTGACTGCTACTGACTGACTGCTACTGACTGACTGACTGACTGCTACTGACTGACTGACTGCTACTGACTGACTGACTGACTGCTACTGACTGACTGACTGCTACTGACTGACTGACTGACTGCTACTGACTGACTGACTGACTGACTGACTGACTGCTACTGACTGCTACTGACTGACTGCTACTGACTGACTGCTACTGACTGACTGCTACTGACTGACTGCTACTGACTGACTGCTACTGACTGACTGCTACTGACTGACTGCTACTGACTGACTCACTCCTACTGCCTGCCTGCTACTGACTGACTGACTGACTGCTACTGAATGACTGACTGACTGCTACTGACTGACTGACTGACTGCTACTGACTGACTGACTGACTGACTGCTACTGCCTGCCTGCTACTGACTGACTGACTGACGGCTACTGACTGACTGCTACTGACTGACTGCTACTGACTGACTGACTGCTACTGACTGACTGACTGCTACTGACTGACTGATACTGACTGACTGACTGACTGATTGACTGCTACTGCCTGCCTGCTACTGACTGACTGACGGCTACTGACTGACTGACTGACTGCTACTGACTGACTGACTGACTGCTACTGACTGACTGACTGACTGACTGACTGCTACTGACTGACTGACTGCTACTGACTGACTGACTGACTGACTGCTACTGACTGACTGACTGACTGACTCCTACTGCCTGCCTGCTACTGACTAACTGCCTGCCTGCTACTGACTGACTGACTGCCTGCTACTGACTGACTGCTACTGACTGACTGCTACTGACTGACTGATACTGACTGACTGATACTGACTGACTGACTGACTGACTGACTGACTGACTGACTGACTGACTGACTGACTGCTACTGACTGACTGCTACTGACTGACTGACTGACTGCTACTGCCTGCCTGCTACTGACTAACTGCCTGCCTGCTACTGACTGACTGACGGCTACTGACTGACTGACTGACTGACTGCTACTGACTGACTGACTGACTGCTACTGACTGACTGACTGACTGCTACTGCCTGCCTGCTACTGACTGCTACTGACTGACTGCTACTGACTGACTGCTACTGACTGACTGCTACTGACTGCTACTGACTGACTGCTACTGACTGACTGACTGCTACTGACTGACTGACTGCTACTGACTGACTGACTGCCTGCCTGCTACTGCCTGCCTGCTACTGACTAACTGCCTGCCTGCTACTGACTGACTGACGGCTACTGACTGACTGACTGACTGACTGCTACTGACTGACTGACTGACTCCTACTGCCTGCCTGCTACTGACTAACTGCCTGCCTGCTACTGACTGACTGCCTGCCTGCTACTGACTGACTGCCTGCCTGCTACTGACTGACTGCCTGCCTGCTACTGACTGACTGCTACTGACTGACTGCTACTGACTGACTCCTACTGACTGACTGACTGACTGACTGACTCCTACTGACTGACTGACTGACTCCTACTGACTCCTACTGACTGACTGACTGACTCCTACTGACTGACTGACTGACTCCTACTGACTGACTGACTGACTGACTGACTGACTGACTGACTGACTCCTGACTGACTGACTGACTCCTACTGACTGACTGACTCCTACTGACTGACTGACTCCTACTGACTGACTGACTCCTACTGACTGACTGACTCCTACTGACTGACTGACTCCTACTGACTGACTGACTCCTACTGACTCCTACTGACTGCATTCCAAATAGGTGATGGGACAGGCAGATTAATAATTGTTCAAGTCTGGCATCCTAAAGTCCTACTGACTCCTACTGAGTCTGGCATCCTAAAGTCCTACTGACTCCTACTGAGTCTGGCATCCTAAAGTCCTACTGACTCCTACTGAGTCTGGCATCCTAAAGTCCTACTGACTCCTACTGAGTCTGGCATCCTAAAGTCCTACTGACTCCTACTGAGTCTGGCATCCTAAAGTCCTACTGACTCCTACTGAGTCTGGCATCCTAAAGTCCTACTGACTCCTACTGAGTCTGGCATCCTAAAGTCCTACTGACTCCTACTGAGTCTGGCATCCTAAAGTCCTACTGACTCCTACTGAGTCTGGCATCCTAAAGTCCTACTGACTCCTACTGAGTCTGGCATCCTAAAGTCCTACTGACTCCTACTGACTCCTACTGTCTGGCATCCTAGAGTCCTACTGACTCCTACTGTCTGGCATCCTAGATTCCTACTGACTCCTACTGTCTGGCATCCTAGAGTCCTACTGACTCCTACTGTCTGGCATCCTAAAGTCCTACTGACTCCTACTGTCTGGCATCCTAGAGTCCTACTGACTCCTACTGTCTGGCATCCTAGAGTCCTACTGACTCCTACTGTCTGGCATCCTAGAGTCCTACTGACTCCTACTGTCTGGCATCCTAGAGTCCTACTGACTCCTACTGTCTGGCATCCTAGAGTCCTACTGACTCCTACTGTCTGACATCCTAGAGTCCTACTGACTCCTACTGTCTGACATCCTAGAGTCCTACTGACTCCTACTGTCTGGCATCCTAGAGTCCTACTGACTCCTACTGTCTGGCATCCTAGAGTCCTACTGACTCCTACTGTCTGGCATCCTAGAGTCCTACTGACTCCTACTGTCTGGCATCCTAGAGTCCTACTGACTCCTACTGTCTGGCATCCTAGAGTCCTACTGACTCCTACTGTCTGGCATCCTAGAGTCCTACTGACTCCTACTGTCTGGCATCCTAGAGTCCTACTGACTCCTACTGTCTGGCATCCTAGAGTCCTACTGACTCCTACTGTCTGGCATCCTAGAGTCCTACTGACTCCTACTGTCTGGCATCCTAGAGTCCTACTGACTCCTACTGAGTCTGGCATCCTAGAGTCCTACTGACTCCTACTGAGTCTGGCATCCTAAAGTCCTACTGACTCCTACTGAGTCTGGCATCCTAAAGTCCTACTGACTCCTACTGAGTCTGGCATCCTAGAGTCCTACTGACTCCTACTGAGTCTGGCATCCTAGAGTCCTACTGACTCCTACTGTCTGGCATCCTAGAGTCCTACTGACTCCTACTGTCTGGCATCCTAGAGTCCTACTGACTCCTACTGTCTGGCATCCTAGAGTCCTACTGACTCCTACTGTCTGGCATCCTAGAGTCCTACTGACTCCTACTGTCTGGCATCCTAGAGTCCTACTGACTCCTACTGTCTGGCATCCTAGAGTCCTACTGACTCCTACTGTCTGGCATCCTAGAGTCCTACTGACTCCTACTGTCTGGCATCCTAGAGTCCTACTGACTCCTACTGTCTGGCATCCTAGAGTCCTACTGACTCCTACTGTCTGGCATCCTAGAGTCCTACTGACTCCTACTGTCTGGCATCCTAGAGTCCTACTGACTCCTACTGTCTGGCATCCTAGAGTCCTACTGACTCCTACTGTCTGGCATCCTAGAGTCCTACTGACTCCTACTGTCTGGCATCCTAGAGTCCTACTGACTCCTACTGTCTGGCATCCTAGAGTCCTACTGACTCCTACTGTCTGGCATCCTAGAGTCCTACTGACTCCTACTGTCTGGCATCCTAGAGTCCTACTGACTCCTACTGTCTGGCATCCTAGAGTCCTACTGACTCCTACTGTCTGGCATCCTAGAGTCCTACTGACTCCTACTGTCTGGCATCCTAGAGTCCTACTGACTCCTACTGTCTGGCATCCTAGAGTCCTACTGACTCCTACTGTCTGGCATCCTAGAGTCCTACTGACTCCTACTGTCTGGCATCCTAAAGTCCTACTGACTCCTACTGTCTGGCATCCTAAAGTCCTACTGACTCCTACTGTCTGGCATCCTAAAGTCCTACTGACTCCTATTGTCTGGCATCCTAGAGTCCTACTGACTCCTACTGTCTGGCATCCTAGAGTCCTACTGACTCCTACTGTCTGGCATCCTAGAGTCCTACTGACTCCTACTGTCTGGCATCCTAGAGTCCTACTGACTCCTACTGTCTGGCATCCTAGAGTCCTACTGACTCCTACTGTCTGGCATCCTAGAGTCCTACTGACTCCTACTGTCTGGCATCCTAGAGTCCTACTGACTCCTACTGTCTGGCATCCTAGAGTCCTACTGACTCCTACTGTCTGGCATCCTAGAGTCCTACTGACTCCTACTGTCTGGCATCCTAGAGTCAAGTTAGATGGATAGGATGTAACTTCCAGTTACATTTGAATTGAAGACATTTCCTTTCTAAGCATAATCTCTTGAAATGTAATTGTAACAAGTATATGCATTATACATTAAGTGAAGCTTAATGGAAAAAGCTTTTGTCTTTAGCTCTGGAAAATCATGAATGAATGAATAACTCACCTGGAGAGTGCAGCAAGGTTACCTAGTGTGTAGAACACAGCAAATAGCTTGGTGCCGTTGGGTAAGAACAGCAGTGCAGTGCCCTGGATGAAACACACACACACAACATGAAATCATAACCATGTCCCCCTAGGCATCATCCTACCATCAGTCTGTATACCAGTCTGATCTGAACCAATCAGATCGTTTCCACTGTCTATAAAACTCCTGGAAGACAAGAGGAGAGGTAAGATAGATCTATGTAACCTGGAATTAGGCTATTTGGTAAATATCAGGTCGTTCAAATGTTTAAAATTGCTAATCATTGTATTGCTTTTGTATTGCATTTTCGACTTAAATTGCACGGTTCCCTGAAATAATGTGACACTATCGCCACCTAGTGGTAAAACCCCATATCAATCTCCACACTGACTTCCTGGTTCACAAAAACAGGATCCTTGACTCATTTAGGTTTCTTTTTTGTTGTTGATCATATAGGCTAGGGCTCTCCAACCCTGTTCCTAGAGAGCTACCCTCCTGTGGGTTTTAACTCCAACCCTGTTCCTAGAGAGCTACCCTCCTGTGGGTTTTAATTCCAACCCTGTTCCTAGAGAGCTACCCTCCTGTGGGTTTTAATTCCAACCCTGTTCCTGGAGAGCTACCCTCCTGTAGGTTTTAACTCCAACCCTGTTCCTAGAGAAAGACCCTCCTGTAGGTTTTAACTCCAACCCCGTTCCTGGAGAGACCCTCCTGTAGGTTTTAACTCCAACCCTGTTCCTGGAGAGCTACCCTCCTGTAGGTTTTAACTCCAACCCTGTTCCTGGAGAGACACCCTCCTGTAGGTTAACTCCAACCCTAATCTAGCCCCCTAAAATGAATCAGCTTAGTCCCAACCGGGGTTGGAGTGAAACCCTACAGTAGGGGTATCTCCCCGGGAACAGGGTTTGGAGAGCAGTGATATAGGCTATTAGATCAAGTGTGTCTCCTTGTGGAAGACACCATTGTAGTCAACACCAACCTTACCTCCTGTGATCCAGCTCCTTATGAAAGCATGTAAAGAGTAATGGAGAATAAAAATGCAGGATTAATGATTTAACACATTCCCCAACTTATCTTGTCTTATGTCCACACAACTTCACTTACAGCCTGCAGGCTTCATAACCTGTTACAAACATTCATGAACCTTAATAAATAAAAATATAAAAATGGTGTTATTCAAAATAGAACATTCTGTTGACTCATGAGTTGAGGTCTTCCGTTGTTAATGGCTCTCAGTGTTAAGAACATGGTGTGAATAATCAGTAGAGCTGTTATCAGGACAACTGTTCTGTCAGCAGGCCAGCCCATAACCACACTAACAGAGGAGACAACTGTTCTGTAGACAGGCCAGCCCATAACCACACTAACAGAGGGGACAACTGTTCTGTACCTGGTATCACATCGTGTTCTATTGTAGTTTAGAGCCATCAATGGTCTATTGTAGTGTACAGCCATCACCGGTATCATGCTGTGGACAGAGACTCGTTCATTGAGGTCTATAGCAGAAGGGAATATACTGTACACTGTAGATGAGGAAATGACTCCTATGAGAAAGTGTGGATGGAAACAGCTGTGGGCATTGGAAGGGAAGGCAGAATGTGCAAACGCATATGAAAACAGACAGAGATAATAAGTCCTTCCTGTATACTACATTACCTAAAGTATGTGGACACCTGCTCGTCCAACATCTCATTCCAAAACGATAGGCATTAATATGGAGTCCCCCCCTCACTTTGATGCTATAACAGCGTCAACTCTTCTGGGAAGGCTTTCCACTAGATGTTGGAACATTGCTGCGGGGACTTGCTTTCATTCAGCCACAAGAGCATTAGTGAGGTCTGGCAGTGATGTTGGGCGATTAGGCCTGGCTCGCAGTCAGCGTTTCCAATTCATCCCAAAAGGTCAAGTTCTTCCACAACGATCTCGACAAACCATTTCTGTATGGACCTCGCTTTGTGTACAGGGTCACTGTCATGATGAAACAGGAAAGGGCCTTCCTCAAACTGTTGCCACAAAGTTGGAAGCACAGAATCATCTAGAATGTCATTGTATGCTGTAACGTTAAGATTTCCCTTCACTGGATCTAAGGGGCCCGAACAATGAAATACAGCCCCAGACCATTATTCCTCCTCCACCAAACTTTACAGTGGGCACTATGCATTTGGGGAAGGTCGCGTTCTCCTGGCATCCGCAAAACTCAGATTAGTCCATCGGACTGCCAGATGGTAAAGAGTGATTAGTCACTCCAGCCGACGCTTGGCATTGCGAATGGAGATCTTAAGCTTGTGTGCCGCTGCATGGCCATGGAAACCCGTTTCACGAAGGTCCCCGACGAACAGTTGTTGTGCTGACGTTGCTTCCAGAGGCAGTTTGGAACTCGGTAGTGAGTGTTGCAACCGGGGACATACAACTTTGACACACCATGCGCTTCAGCACTTGGTGGTCCTGTTCTGTGAGCTTGTGTGGCCTACCACTTCAGGGCTGAGACGTTGTTGCTCCTAGACCTTTCCACTTCACAATAACAGCACTTACAGTTGACCGGGGCAGCTCTAACATGGCAGAAATTTCACAAACTGACTTGTTGGAAAGGTGGCATCCTACGTTGAAAGTCACTGAGCTCTTCAGTACGGGCCATTCTACTGGCAATGTTTGTCTATGGAGATTGCATGGCCATGTGCTTGGTTTTATTAACCTGTCAGCAATGGGTGTGGATGAAGTAGCCAAATCCACTCATTTGAAGGGGTGTTCACACACTTTTGTATTTGTATATATATATATATATATATATATAGTGTATAACAAGAGTTGCTTTACTGAAATGTCAACAACGCATAAACTCTCATGAAACTGTCTGAGTGGTCCAGACAGTGCTGGTACCACAGTAAATATAAATAAGAAATATGCCTGAAATAGACACAGGTAAAAGGCCTAAATAGGCCAGGGCCCGTATTCATAGTCTCTCAAAGTAGTGCTGATCTAGGATCAGTGTCACCTACTAAAGTACATGAACAGTGTGGGACATGTTCCTAGATTAGCAGCACTCGTATATAGAGTGTATGGGAACTCCCAAGTATAGAGCTAAAACAGCGGGATAGAGGTAGAGTCAACTTTAGTGACCTGTCAAAACAGGCTCATGAAGACTGCCAGTCTGTTTTAGGGGCTAGGACCAAACAGGAAGTACAAGGCATCATGCTGAGACAGTTTCTTAATAGCCTAGAGTAGCCTAGAGGCCCTTGCCTGTCTCAGAGTAGTACTGATCTCAGATCACTTTTGCCTTATAGATTATAATGAATTAGATTACATGGACAGGGGAGACCTGGTTCTATCCCATATGTAGAGTACAGCCAGGGTCAAAAGTAGTGAGGGAAAAGGGAGTCATTTCAGACTCACTATAATGCTGAAATAGGGCGAAATCTCACCAGTATGGAGCACAGGATCCCTGAAACGAAGCATATGACGAACCACTTCAGCCGGGTGCTGTAGCTGAGGGTCGAGGCATCCAGGACCTGAGGAGAGAACAATGGTAGGATGTCTCACAAGACAGCCGGGCAACGACCCAACGCAAGCACAGACCCAGGGACCCTTCCTACTGATGCTTCTACCATGCTGACCAGTGGCAAAGGGGAGAGAAAAATATAAACGTTTGACCTATTTGAACACACACAAAAACAAGACAACTAATATAACGTATCTTTAGAACTTCTATGACAGCAGCACTAATCAATCTTTGCTTCTGATGCCACATGACGGGAAAAAGAAAGCCATGGTTGTAGTGTAAATCAGCTGAGCGGCACTGAACTGGTTTGAACCAATGCACTGTTTTGAAGTGTAGCTAGTCTGGGAAATTACCACACGTGAATTCATTAGATAAAGGCGGACTTGTTGTGGGACAAAACCATGGTGTCCTTATGAAGGCATACAAAGAGCAGTGTTGCATACAAATACACAGGATTAAATGATAAGACATTGTTAGCTATCACAGCCATACAATTACATATATGATCAATGTACTCGCGAGCTAGCACGTGTGTCGTGAACAACAGCGTCAGCAACAACAGTAGAATCGATGGTTCGCCTTCAAAATAAAAGTCCTCCATTGAAACTGACGCAAACGGATAGAAATAGTGGAATCATACCACAATTGGAATAGACAACGCTAAACAAGGTTTGAATGTTGTTATATACATTTAACAAAATACAATTATTAGTTAGTTTGACCCAAAAAAACGTTTTAAAGACATGTTTTCACTCTGTCATGATAAAGAGTATTGTGTTTATATGGGTGAGAACTGTTTTTATTTAATCCATTTTGAATTCAGGCTCCAACAACAAAATGTGGAATAAGTTAAGGGGTATGAATGTTTTCTGAATGCAGCGTATGCACTGTACTGCCTAACCTATGAAATGGGGTTTCAGCCTACTCCGTGACACCCACAGAACACGACAATGCAGAGTTTACACAAATATTAGCGTCTCAGCTCTTATTGCAAGACATTCATATTGCACGGAATAGTGAGGTGACTGCCCACAGTCAAAGTCCTGCAATAAGAGCTAAGAGGCTAATAGTTGTTTAAATGCTACATAGTTGTGTTCTGTGGGTGTCATGGAGTAGGCTGAAAACCCATTTCATCAGTGCCCAATCCAAAGGTTAAGCAGTCCAGTGCATATTTATTTTATTTAACCTGTACTTATTATTGGTAGGGGGGTTATATAAGTATGCCTCCAATGCAACTGTCAATTCAAATACATCCCCAGTCTGATTTCAACTGACTTTCACACATTTTTTTCCGCCAAATGAAGTAACTGTCTTTTGTTGAATTGATTTAACATTCCAACCTTATGTTAGCATTATCTAGTCCAACTGTGGCATGTTTTCACAAATGGTATCCGTTTTCATCCGTTTCAATTGAGGACTTTTATTTTGACGACAAAAACCGCCGAGTCAAATGTTGTTCACGACACACTGGTCTAGCGACCAAACTATCTCAGCACAGTCGACACATATGTGAGGTGTATCAATGACAATAAGGTGCAAAGTGGTAGCTGAAATACTGGTGACGAACAACATTTAAATTATGCTTTTGATGTGATTAACGGAAATGCACCGTCACTCAAAACAAAACAAAAAAGATATATATATATAACCACTCGATTCGTCATGTGTCAAGCCAAGGTTTTGCGTTGGCAAGCTATCCGGGATCCTTGGGACGTCCCTATGCCAAATTAAAGTTGCAATGTACACAGGGTAGGGTTTAAGTAAGGGTCACGGGGTTAAGTTTAAGGTAGGGACATCTTAAGGTTTCATCATAGCACTAACTGATAAAGTACGTGGTTCTTGCTGTGTTACCTGCGCCGTGAGACCCGTTTCCTCGTTGTCTTCTCGCCCCCCCATCATACTACGAAGCTTGTCCATCGTCGATAATAACTATTTACGTGGATTATTATTTGTTTGTAGCTAAATGAGATAGCTAGACAGCTAAACTAAAATGCAATGCTCGATTGTCTAGTTTGCTAACTTCCTCCGACTTCACAGATGGGCGTATCTATGTCAAACGACGTATGCTTCCCAGGCAGCGCGACATAGAGTTTAAAACTAGATGTTCACTTCCATGAAAAATATTGGTGGTGTTCTTTACAAATATTTTTGTTTTAGTGGAAGAAGTTTTAAATGTTTTACTTAAGCCAATTAGTTCCATTTAATCCAAGTTACATTTAATAAAATATTGTATTTATTTGATATACTACACTATCGACCTTATTACTTTAGATTGTTGGGCAGTTAGAGCACATTATTTAATCACCAATAACTACACTCAGACTACTAAACTTGTGTACACTCTCCTACTAGATTACCACGGTATATGCAAACTGTAATAACAAAGTACAGAAGACAAGGAGGCATTGTTGAAGTAGTGTTCTGATATCAGATTTGAATATCAGAGAATTAGACCAAGGTGTTAATGAACCCTTTACCTTTTTATCTACAACACCTTGTTGAGAAAAGTGGTCCAGGTAGCTGATTTGTATCAAAAGTCACATTGTTTACTCATTATTTAATGCTTAGAATGTGCTCCCCATTGTTATAATTTGACAGTTCTGAAAAGTTGAATTACAGTTTAACTGTGGAAAGTTATCTGAACTAGGGTGTGTTTGTAAATTCAGAGCTTTGTCTGTTTTTTTAAAAACATTTCGCTCTAGGATAATTCAGAGCAGACACTGGAAGAGTCGGGTTGATCAGAGCGATCCGACCTCACAACCGCACCCAAGCCAACTGGCTAAAATTGGCCACCTTGCTAGCTCCTTCCAGACACAAATGAGAGAACACCTGACTCTGACCATTTTACTCGCCCTAGCAGAATTGGTCTGGCTTTTTTTTCATGTTATCTAGAGCATTGGTGACTGTAACTGTGCTGCTGGCAACAATTACGTTTTTGTCCTGTTTCCTATTGATTGGTGGTAGATATTTCTGTTATTCTGATTTGAATAGCAGAGAAGTAGACCAAGGTGTTCATACTCTTTAAGAGCTAGTCCAGGTTAGCCTAGAATCCTACTCTAGCCGCAAGTTTTCTGTCCAAAAACGTTCATTTAATAGCAACTGGTTCATATGAAGAGAGTGGCCGGGAATACTCTTGTTACTGCAGATGCTGCATTTTGGTTTTCCTATGTTCTGTATTGGATACAAAGCTAACACCCAAGGCAGCTATTCTAACTGGGAGCATGCTATCGATAGAACCAAAGGATTTGCTAGGGACACATCAAGCAAGGAGCATTTGTAATGCACTGCACTGTGGAAAGAAAACTGTGATTTATTCAGTTGCATTCATATAGGCTGATTGTAATAGGTGAATTACCCTATCTCTCTTGTAGCCTATATTCATGACCACATAGGCCTTGCTTTACTGTGTCGGACGCTGTCCATTATGCTGTTACAGTGGAGATGGGATACAGATTTCACTTCAAAAGCACTTAATGGAAACGGAAATTAAACTAATGTTTATTGTGGTATAGCGTGCAGGGGGTCTGTGGAGCCATATTAACCTGGCGACACTTATGGAAGGGGGGTAGACTCGGCACACGGAGCTAGCTGGAGCTCGGCAGCATCATCGCTGCTGGGCTTGGTGGCGGCCTCGGTGGTGTAATGTCATATCCAGATTAGCTGGTTAGCGCTAAATAGGCTAATAACAATAATGCCTTTTACTGCTAGCTCAGAAGCTAACTGAACTCTGTAGTGGTGGGGCATGAGGCAGAGTTGAGTGAAGCAGCTTCAACTGTAAACTTGAACCGTCCTTATAAATCTAAATCAAATATTACAGACGGGAAGCATATCTTTATTCATGTAGCCTTCCACGTTATTCACATAGCCTACCACAGATAATTTGTTTATATATATATACATACACACACTACTGTTCAAAAGTTTGGGGTCACATAGAAATGTCCTTGTTTTTGGAAGAAAAGCACATTTGTTGTCACCGGCTTATCATTTATCGCGCAGCCCAATCAGCCACCTAAAACGGTCTTGAGTTGCAACAAATCTTCCCAATGAGCAGATTCGCTTTCCATACACCCACTTCTTTCGTCACAGACACTTGCACTGAGGCTAGGTAACACTGTCACCACCGATAAATCCATGATTATCGAAAACTTCAATAAGCATTTCTCAACGGCTGGCCATGCCTTCCGCCTGGCTACTCCAACCTCGGCCAACAGCTCCGCCCCCCCCCCCGTAGCTCCTCGCCCAGGCCTCTCCAGGTTCTCCTTTACCCAAATCCAGATAGCAGATGTTCTGAAAGAGCTGCAAAACCTGGACCCGTACAAATCAGCTGGGCTTGACAATCTGAACCCTCTATTTCTGAAACTATCCCCCGCCATTGTCGCAACCCCTATTACCAGCCTGTTCAATCTCTCTTTCATATCGTCTGAGATCCCCAAGGATTGGAAAGCTGCCGCAGTCATCCCCCTCTTCAAAGGGGGAGACACCCTGGACCCAAACTGTTATAGACCTATACTTTGCAGACAGAGTTCAGTGTGTCAAATCGGAGGGCATGCTGTCCGGTCCTCTGGCAGTCTCTATGGGGGTGCCACAGGGTTCAATTCTCGGGCCGACTCTTTTCCCTGTATATATTAATGATGTTGCTCTTGCTGCGGGCGATTCCCTGATCCACCTCTACTCAGACGACACCATTCTATATACTTTCGGCCCGTCATTGGACACTGTGCTATCTAACCTCCAAACGAGCTTCAATGCCATACAACACTTCTTCTGTGGCCTCCAACTGCTCTTAAACGCTAGTAAAACCAAATGCATGCTTTTCAACCGATCGCTGCCTGCACCCGCATGCCCGACTAGCATCACCACCCTGGATGGTTCCGACCTTGAATATGTGGACATCTATAAGTACCTAGGTGTCTGGCTAGACTGCAAACTCTCCTTCCAGACTCATATCAAACATCTCCAATCGAAAATCAAATCCAGAGTCTGCTTTCTATTCCGCAACAAAGCCTCCTTCACTCACGCCGCCAAGCTTACCCTAGTAAAACTGACTATAGGTAGCCATGTATGTTACATTACGTTTTTCGTCAATGTTAACGCTAGCTAACGTTAGCTACCTTAACTTATAGAAAATACATTATTTTTTACAATGTACTTAACTTATTGTTGAATATTTGACATAATAATAATACGTGAAATATCAAGTCATGGCGTTTGTAAACTCAGCAAAAAAAAGAAGTGTCCTCTCACTGTCAACTGCGTTTATTTTCATTAAAGTTAACGTGTAAATATTTGTATGAACATAACAAGATTCAACAACTGAGACAAAACTGAACAAGTTCCACAGACTAACAGAAATGGAATAATGTGTCCCTGAACAAAGGGGGGGAGGGTCAAAACCAAAAGTAACAGTCAGTATCTGGTGTGGCCACCAGCTGCATTAAGTACTGCAGTGCATCTCCTCCTCGTGGACTGCATCAGATTTGACAGTTCTTGCTGTGAGATGTTACCCAACTCTTCCACCAAGGCACCTGCAAGTTCCCAAACATTTCTGGGGGGAATGGCCCTAGCCCTCACCCTCTGATCCATCTGGTCCCAGATGTGCTCAATTGGATTGAAATCCGGGCTCTTCGCTGGCCATGGCAGAACACTGACATTCCTGTCTTGCAGGAAATCACGCACAGAACGAGCAGTATGGCTGGTGGCATTGTCATGCTGGAGGGTCATGTCAGGATGAGCCTGCAGGAAGGTTACCACATGAGGGAGGAGGATGTCTTCCCTGCAACCCACAGAATTGAGATTGTCTGCAATGACAACAACAAGCTCAGTCCGATGATGCTGTGACACACCGCCCCAGACCATGACGGACCCTCCACCTCCAAATCGATCCCGCTCCAGAGTACAGGCCTCAGTATAACGCTCATTCCATCGACGATATATGTGAATCCAGCCATCACCTCTGGTGAGACAAAACCGCAACTCTTCAGTGAATTGCACTTTTTGCCAGTCCTGTCTGGTCCAGCAACCGTGGGTTTGTGCCCATAGGCGACGTTGTTGCCGGTGATGTCTGGTGAGGACCTGCCTTTCAACAGGTCTATAAGCCCTCAGTCCAGCCTCTCTCAGCCTATTGCAGACAGTCTGAGCACTGATGGAGGGATTGTGCATTCCTGGTGTAACTCTGGCAGTTGTTGTTGCCATCCTGTACCTGTCCCGCAGGTGTGATGTTCGGATGTACCGATCCTGTGCAGGTGTGGTTACATTTGGTCTGTCACTGCGAGGACGATCAGCTGTCCGGCCTGTCTCCCTGTAGCTCTGTCTAAGGCGTTTCACAGTACATACATTGCAATTTATTGCTCTGGCCACATCTGCAGTCCTCATGCATCCTTGCTGCATGTGCCAAAGGCACATTAACACAGATGATCAGGGACCCTGAGCATCTTTCATTTGGTGTTTTTCAAGGTCAGTAGAAAGGCCTCTTTAGAGTCCTAAGTTTTCATAATTGTGACCTCAATTGCCTACCGTCTGTAAGCTGTTAGTGTCTTAATGACCGTTCCACAGGTGCATGTTCCTTAATTGTTTATGGTTCATTGAACAAGCATGGGAAACAGTGTTTAAACCCTTTACAATGAAGATCTGTGAAGTTATTTGGATTTTTACAAATTATCTTTGAAAGACAGGGTCCTGAAAGAGGGACATTTTATTTTATGCTGCGTTTAGTAGTTATTGAATTCCAGCGCGTGTAGTGGTTCCTTTCGATACCCCCACTTTTCCTGAGAGATGCGCTGAGAGATGACATTTCAGTGGGTGGCAGCATAGAGACTGAGGGATGACGTCACTTTATTCGCCCCAATGAACTCTTCCGGTAAAAAAATAAATAAATAATCCCTCTCTCCCGATTGGTCGAATTTAAAAATAAAACCGGGACAGTTTGGGTTGAAGAAGGATTTTTGATGCGATCAATATTTTGGGAATCCGTTCTCTCACGTAAGTAGAAAATAAAAAGCCTGATGTCAATTACATTTTTTAATTGTATTTTTATCATTCAGACAGAGTAGCGTTATGCATGTTTCTTTATTCTGTTAGCGTTGCCATCTTCTGGATGTTGGTTTAGCCAAATTGACTTTGTCTCTTCCTCTCTCTGTTTTAGCTCATGTTAGCTGTAACACAGAGCTGTCAGTGCACATACCAAACAGTTTAAATTAATGCCAATATTTTTCTACTACCAACGCCACATGTTTTATTGTGCTGTTTATTAGCATTAGTGTTGTGATCTGCTTAGTTCCATGTGGGTGGTGCGCTTGCTGAACATTTAACTGTCTCTCTCCCACAACATTTATTTGACACAGGATGATGGAATCGTGTTTTTACAACAAATTGGAAAGCGTGGAGCGGGAAGTTAACTTCGACGACTTGAAGAAAAACCTATTTTCTGAGTTTAATTCCATAGACTCCCAGGAGTCTTGCCTTGAAGAGCATGAACACTTGCAGGTGTACCTTCGCATTCGACCATTCACAACAACTGAGAGTGAAAATGGCGAATCGCAGGTAATTGAACTCAACACACACAACCCTTTAGCTTGAAATCCAGGCAGGGGTGTATTCATTAACCTTAGCACACAGAATAATCGATCATTTATAGATCGTGCCAAACACTTCGCAGGCTATTCGGAATGGCGATGGTTTACATATCGGGATTTAAATCGATAGTTGCATATCGGGATTTAAATCGATAGTTGCATATCGGGATTTAAATCGATAGTTGCATATCGGGATTTAAATCGATAGTTGCATATCGGGATTTAAATCGATAGTTGCATATCGGGATATACATTTTTACATGTATCGTTTTTACTGTCGCAATATTATGTTTGCGCTATTTGGCTGTACCAGCACCAAAACTCCAGTAATTCCCTTCATAGCTTGTTCTCCATATTTTTAAATAGGGAGCCAATTTGTTTTCAGCGCTAATTTCCATTACGGATCAAAATGTGTTTCCTGATTGCTCTCTCTCTTGTCCCTCTGCAGTAGACATATGGCGAGCAATATGTTTGGAACAGCAAAACGAAATACACATTGAAACGTGAGAATTGTAATACATATCCTATTGGCACCAAGTGTCATGATAATATATCTTCAGGTCCCTGACAATTCCCAGCCCTCGTGGAAACCATACAATTAAAATGAACTACGACTTCCGTTTAAGAACCCAACAGCTGAGACAAACTGGGCAAGTTCATGTTGAAGAGTGTTTGAAATATATATCTGTTGCAAAATGTTTTTCGGCGTAATGAGTACACCCCGGTTTGTCACATAAACCATCTATATTGACCAAAAATATAAACGCAACATGCAATAATTTCAAAGATTTTACTTAGTTAAAGTTTATATAAGGAAATCTGTCAATTTGAAATGAATTCATTAGCCCGACTCTATGGATTTCACATGATTGCAAGTGGCCACCATGGGTGGGAATAGACTAACCCACTGGGGAGCCAGCCCAGCCAATCAGAATATTATTTTTCCAGCCCAGCCAATCAGAATATTATTTTTCCAGAGCTTTATTACAGACAGGAATACTCTGCAGCACCCTCCTCAGATGATCCTGCAGGTGAGGAAGACCGATGTGTCGGTCCTGGGTTGGCGTGGTTAAACATGGTCTGCAGTTGTGAGGCCGGTTGGCCATACTGCCAAATTCCCTTAAAATGACATTGGAGACGGCTTATGGTAGAGAAATAAACTAATTCTCTGGCAACAACTCTGGTGGACATTCCCTGCAGTCATCATGCACACTCCCTCAACTTGAGACGTCTGTGGCGTTGTGACAAAACCGCACATTTTTAGCGGCCTTTTATTGTCCCCAGCACAAGGTGCATCTGTAATGATCATGCTGTTTTAATCAGCTTCTTGATAATCCAACCACCTGACAGGTGTGGCATTTTAATCAGCTTCTTGATAATCCAGCCACCTGACAGGTGTGGCATGGGTGAAATGCTCACTAACAGGGATATAAACAAATTAGTGCTCTATTTGAGAGTTTTTTTAAAATGTGTATGGAAAATGTCTGCCGTCTTTTATTTCAGCTCATGAAACATGGGACCAACATTTTTGTTGAATATAGATAGCCGTTACCTCACCACCGCGCGCACACTTCCCGATTTTTACAATAGACTTGGAAACATAATAACTGTTGAGCTTTGACTATGACTTGCTGTCTTTTCCCTGTACACATCCAAGGACTGCGTTTCCATCGAGCTCCCGGACACTGTCCTCCTGAAGGCTCCAAGGACTTCGCTCTCAGCACGGCTCCATGACAAATCGGCTCAACGGTTTCAATTCTCACAGGTCAGTCAGCAGGGTTTGTTGGAGACACCCATGACTCTTTTGCTAGGAACCAAAAAAAAAAAAAATGAAGGTTCTTCCTACATTATTGTTTTTTTTTGTTGTCCTCAGGTCTTAGGGCCAGAAACCACTCAGAGGGAGATGTTTGACAGCACAGTGAGAGGCCTCGTCAAGGAGGTTCTGGAAGGAGGAAATTCTCTCGTGTTTACGTATGGAGTTACCAATGCGGGGAAGACATTCACTTTTCTAGGTTTGATTTCTTGATTATTTGCAGAGTTGGACAGATGCAAAATGATGTGTTGATGTAATATCCAACTCCAACCTGAATTAACACAGATTCACTGTTAGGATTTTCACATTGCTGATATTCTATGTTCAGACTTAAATCCTCTGATGGTGCTTCTAGGTTTCTATCGCAATCAAAAACCTGTTGTCGGTATGAGCTGATAATGCTCTTTATGGTGAACACCTGCTAACAAACCACTGAGACAAAGAGATTGAGAAATGAAGAGATCCTCAACACCTGTTGGGTTTTTTTTAGGTCCAGAGGCCAATGGAGGGATCCTCCCCAGGTCTTTGAATGTCATCTTCAACAGCATTGAGGGCCGTGTTTACGACCAGATGACTATCAAGCCACAGCGATGCAGAGAGTTCATCAGACTGACTAAAGACCAGCAGAGGGAAGAGGCCACTAACAAGAGAAATCTCTTCAGGCTCATCAAGGAGGTACTGGGTTGGTTCATTGACCTGATAAAAGCCATTGCATTACTCAGCAGGTTCTTTGTTTCTAGTCATGTATATTAAATTATGTCCCTTATTGCTCTTCTCCCATAGAGTGATAACCAGAAAAGCTTCACCAACAAGACAACCTTGGAAGGCAAGGAAATGTATTCTTTTATATACCATTCAGCAGATGCTTTTTATCCAAAGCGACTTAGTCAAGAGTTCATACATTTTTACATATTTTTTGTTTTTATTTCACCTTTATTTAACCAGGTAGGCTAGTTGAAAACAAGTTCTCATTTACAACTGCGACCTGGCCAGTTGGTCGGTCCTGGGAATTGAACCCACTATCCTGGCATTGCAGGGTTCTACTTTGTGATAATTTTACTCTAACATGCGCCTAAATATTTTGCTATGAAATCTGTATTTTTATTTAGCACTAGTGCTAAAGGATTCTAACTTTATTACTTCCAAATATTTTTCATTGTGATCCTACATTTCTTTATGCACTCCTATGTTTATCAACTTGGTCGCATACTGGCTCCTTTAAAAAAAAAAAAAGGTTGCTGTAGAGACCCCTGCGTTGTGAACACCAAGCTCCCGGTGTAGGGTGCAGTCTTTCGGCTGGGACGTTAAACTGGTTTCCTGACTTCCTGGGGTCATTAAAAGATCCCATGGCACTTATCATATGAGTAGGGAGGGGTGTTAACCCCTGGTGTCCTGTCTAAATTCCCAATCTGTCCATCAAACCATTACGGTCAACTAATAATCCCCAGTTTACAATTGGCTCATTCACCCTCCCTCCTCTCCCCTGTAACTATTCCCCAGGTCGTTGCTGTAAATGAGAATGAGTTCTCAGTCAACTTACCTGGTAAAATAACAGAAAAATAAATAATTGACATGAGACCAAATGATTTATGTTATCGTTCCATGTAGTCCTGACCTGCATTTAGACATGATTGTCACATCCCACATGTCCATCTCTCCGGTACTTTGGCGTATCATTAGCCATTTACAATGGCCTTCTATCCAACCAGAGGTTTGTAACAGGTTAACACCACCACCACCTGTTTCTCTGACAGGGTCCACACTAAATGACATCGAGGGGACTGTGACAGAACAACGTTTCAGTCTGGTTGTTGAAGCACACACCAAGTTCTCTGTCTGGGTGTCCTTCTGCGAAATCTACAACGAGAACATTCACGACCTGCTGGAGCCCGTTCCGATCGGAGCCCAGAAGAGAACCACGCTGCGGCTGTCGCAGGATGTCAAAGGCAACTCCTTTGTAAAAGGTAACGGCTGCAGATTGTGTACTTTTTTTAAATATATGTTTTTTTATTTATCCAGTGAGACTTAGTCAGGTGTGTGTTTGACGTCCGGGTGGTCCCAGGAATCGAACCCACAATCTTGTCGTTGTAAGCACCACGCTCTACCGACTGAACTGGAGATGACCAAATGTTCCTGCGTGTAATTTCAGATCTGAAGTGGATGCAAGTGAACAACGCGGAGGAAGCCTACAAGGTGATGAAGCTAGGAAAGAAGAACCAGAGCTTCGCCAGCACAAAGCTCAACCTCCTCTCGAGCCGGAGGTGATTATTAAGCACGTCAATCATTCCCTTTTTTTGGGGGGGGGCTGGTAATAACTTGCATGAGCGGAGTTCACACAGTAGCTTGACCGCTGTGCTCTTATAGAAATCTGTTCCTATGCTCAGCCACAGCATATTTTCTGTTCGTATCCTGCGGCTGGAAGATGCTAGGATTCCTCGTGTTAACTCTATCAGCGAGTAAGTGAAATTGATTTTTTTATTTTATTCATTTGGACAAAAACAATATCCTTAGAAGACCTATGCAGTATGTGTGTGTGTGTGTGTGTGTGTGTGTGTATTAAGGCAGGGTTTGTTTATGTTCAGGCTGTCCTTGTGTGACCTGGCTGGGTCTGAGAGGTGCGCTAAAACTCAGAATAAAGGGGAGCGTTTGAAAGAGGCTGGAAACATCAACACTTCCCTGATGACACTGGGCAAGTGCATCAACACGTTACGGCAAAGCCAGCAATCCAAGTGAGCCTTGAATGTCTGCTTTCAGAAAATATTTGATGGTTATGCAAATATACATTTTACAAAGTGGGGGGGGGGGTTTACAAATCTGTAGCTTGGAATTGTTGATGTTCTGACCTGATGAGGACCACAGTGGAAATAAGTCAAACTTCTTATTCTGCCAGTCATGTTTTTCGGTGTACTGGATGTATAGATCATATTATTATTTTTTTTTTTTACTGACAAATGTTATCAATCAAACCCTTGTTGCTAGGCTACCACAGCACGTCCCCTTCAGGGAGAGCAAGCTGACCCACTACCTACAGGGCTTCTTCTGTGGCCGGGGCAAAGCCTGCATGATAGTCAACATCAACCAGTGTGCCTCCATGTACGATGAGACGCTCAACGTGCTGAAGTTCTCCGCCGTGGCTCAGAAGGTGGTGGTGCTGACCACCAAGACCGTCCCCCACCTCGCCACCAAGAGGTCTGCCCGGGAACTGTCCATGATCATCAACAACGCAGACAGGAAGTACCTGTTGGGTCAGAAGAGAAGGAGCTCCCTGGTTGGCTGGGAGACCAGTCTGGAGGACGTGCAGGAGCATGACGACACTGAAGAGGAGAGCGTGATGGAGACCATGCAGAAAGTGGACGATGATGAAAAGGTTCTCATCAATAAAGACACTTATGAGGTAAGTCTCTCCCCCCAACTACTTCTGTGGCTATTTTTAGTTGATTCTTACACAGAAATTCCAATTGGCTCACCAATGCTAAAAGAAAACTACATTTCCAGGCCCTGATTTGATTGAGACAGTAAGATTTAGCCCTGCTAATAGTAAATGGACCAGAGTTTCGCCCATCGGGTGAAATGGTCAACTCTGGGGCCCTAATTAATGTCAATTTAATCTCCAGTTAACCAAGAACTAAAGTGTCACGTAATTCTCAATGACATCTGTCCACAAGAGGTAAATGTCTGTCAACCCTTCAGAGCCAGCTCCTCCAGTTGACGGCTCTCCGGGAACAGCTCCAGAAAGAGAGGTCTGAAAACATTGCTTTGGAATCCCGGATCCGTGACGAGGTCACCAAGGAGTTCTCGGAGTTCTTCTCTGAAATGCAGACCGGTTACAAGTGAGTCCTTCTGTGCCTCGTTTCAATCATTTATTTTTGTTTGAGTGTTTTTCTACCAACTGAGGTACTCAACACTTTACATAGTAGCTTTTTAAGGGTAGATGTTTTTTAAATATCTTTTGATACATAACTGAACAAGATCTAGCTATAATATTTGGGGTGGCAGTTAGCCTAGTGGTTAGTGTTGGACTTGTACCTGAGCTGACAAGGTACAAATCTGTCGTTCAGCCCCTGAACAAGGCAGTTAACCCACTGTTCCTAGACCAGTTAACCCACTGTTCCTTGGCCGTCATTGAAAATAAGAATTTATTCTTAACTGACTTGCCTAGTTAAATAAAGGTCAAAAAAATATATCTATCTATCTCTCTGTCTTACAGGGATCGTCTGGCCGAAGAGGAGAAGAATGTCGAGGAGAGAGCAGAGAAGCGTCTAGAGATCCTGAGAAATCTTGTGAACATTAACACCAGTCAAGAGGAGTTGGACAGAGTAGAGCGAGCCACAGTAATGCATCCTGCTTAATGTTGGACATGAACAGTGTCAACCTTCATGATGTAGCCATGTCTCTCGTCCTTTACCTTGCTGTTCAAACTGCGGTGACAAAAGAGAACCTAACTCGTCTTTTCTTAGTAGTGCTGTCTTTGCTGATGGCTACATTATTGAGGAATAATGTATTCACTATGAGAGCGATATGTGCTTGTCTCACCTAGCTATCTTAAGATGAATGCACAAATTGTAAGTGTCTCTGGATAATAGCATCTCCAAAATGACTCAAATATGTCTTCTCTGCTGCAGGAGGACAGCTCGCCATTGGGAGAGATGTTTGACTCCATGTGCAGTGACCTGGCGGGCATAAAGAAGGCGGCTTTGGAGGCCAAGACGTGTCTGGTGGTCACCCAACCCAGTGGCGAAACCATCTCCAATCTGGAAAAGAGAGTGGACGATCTCTCGGCGCTGTTGAACCAAGCCCGGGAGCAGCTCACTGTCAAAACCAATGGTAGCCAACTGATAACCAGTTGCCTCGTTTTAAAAATGTTTTATTTGATCTTTTTATAGCCCAGTGTTTCTTCATTGTGGTCGTCGGGACCCACAAGGGATCACATAAAAAATGTTTGCCCAAGCATTACACCTATTTACAATAAAGCCGTGTTCACAGCCAAGTGGGACGGTTGTATTTATCACATACAACTTGGGGTTGTATGAAATCCACTTGAATGGCCGCTCCAACTGGTAACACCTAGTGGGGAAACTATGATTCATCCCAGATCTCTGTCTTCTCACACTTGCTGACCTCTGACATCACCTACTAAGAAAATTACCTTGGTAACAGCATTTTTAAATGCAACAACAAAACATTTTTTTTTTTAATGTAAAAAGTTAGCTGCTTTGAAACTAATTTGTTTATAAACATGATCGGTGTACTTTAAGTTGATGGTTGACGCAGCTTGTTGGCCATTTTAGCCAATCGGCTTTCAACAAGTTCAGATCATTACCCACTTTCCCACTTGGTTAAGAACGCACCGTAAGCAAAGGCTTGAACAGTTGAATATTTGAATCTGGTGTGTAATGCTAAGGCAGGAACTAAAATGGGACACCCCTTTTGTTTCCCCTGGGAACAGGATTATGAAACACAGGTGTAGCCTATCCCTTTCACATACGCTTTAGCTCTTTCAGCAATCACCTGTTAATCACCTGTCTTCACTATCCATCAACTACTGCTCCGGATGGGTTTGACTAATCCCATAACAGTGGCTGTGATGGAATGCACACAATGTTTCCCTTCTGTTGAGTAGTCTTCTGTTCCATTTCAGAACTAGAACATTGTTGCAAACAAGCGCGGCAATCGAACGAACAGCTTGAAGAGGCTAGAAAGGTATTGTGCAATTTTGTTTTTGGTTCTTTTCCAGCAATGGGGACTTATTGTTCTGGGTTGTCTGTTCTACATAAAACCAAATTCCGCTCGGGTTTTAGTTCACGGTTAACAGACTAGTTCTGACAGACTTTTTTTTTTTTCTCTCTCTTTTTAGACTCTTGATTCTCAGGAGCTGAAATTCTCCCACTTCCTGGAGATGTGTCACGAGAAGGATGAGATGATTACCACGCTTCAGAACACCGTAGACCAACAGGTCCAAGCCACCATCAAGAATATATGTAGATGTTTTTTAAAGTGGCGCTTAGATCTGACTAGCTAATGGACATCCGCCTGTTTCATACTTAGTATTTGTCCTTTACATCTCCCATTTATACTGAACTGGTGCCTATTTCCCATCCTTATATCACATTATAAATGTTCATATCCAGAATGTCATTTTTTCAATTTTGAATATACATTTTTTTTATTCCAGCTTGAGTAGGCCATGCTTGACCTCTAACATTTGTTGGGTTTTTCTTTGACAGAAGGCTACATTTGACGACATCAAAAATGAGATCCTGCAACTGAAGAGCAGCTGCTCTTGCTCCAGAGGGGAGAGGCCCAGCTCTCGCGCAGAGAGCCGCAAACGGCTGGTGGACCTCCAGGCCAACCTGGAGGACCAGCCCCCCAGCAAGAAAGGTACAGGGTGGGCTCCGAGCACTGCCGGGAAGCCCCTCCCACCGTTTGTTGGGGTGAGAGCAGGGTGTAGAGGGAACACAGCCAAAAGTCGCAAAAACATCCGTTTAAAGAGGCGACTGTCTGCGCTCAAGAACTAATGCTGCCCAAAGTCTCAGACACAGGAGCATTTTTCATCATGTATCCATGTTTGTGTTCCCCATTTCTGGCTTGATGATTTTTAAGTGGTTGTATTCCATATGATTTTGATTATGAATAAAGTTTTTGTTGTTGCTGTGCTCAGATATTTTCCAGACGTTGGATAGCATTGGTAGGACTTATTGTTGTCTCATTGGTGGAGAGACACCACTTCATATCCTGGGAAATGGTCTTCACTGACCAAACACTCACTATATTGACATGGTTATTAAAAGACTGATTTTTTTTCACATTGTTTGCTGACCAAAATGCAGTTTTGATATTTAACAAACTGTTCTAATCTCAATCCACTGGCTAATGCTTAAGGAGCTCACTAAATTTAGTTTTGACACTGTGCATCATGTCAGCATAAACTAAAATCCCCACCATAACTCAGAAGCTTTGCATCACCTTCAAAGATAATTCAACAAGTGTCCATGTCTTTGTTAGGGTCCCTGGGGAGAGGCGAGGAGATGGACAGATTACGCAGGGAGCTGGTGGAGGTACAAAAGGACAGTGGGCTTCTCCGAGACAAGCTGACAGAACAGAAAAGAGAATTCCCAAAGACTCTAGTAGAGGAGAGTGAGAAAAGGCCCCTGCAGAAAAAGGGTCTGGGAGAGAAACTGACCCAACAGCAGATCTCAGAACAGCAGCTGGAGGTGCTAAAAGAAAAACTGGCCCCACAGGAACTCAACTTGGAGCAGCTCAGGGCAGAAATGGAGGAGGCAAAAGCCATGGCCCACATCGACAGCGAGAACTCTGTTGCTGAGGTCGTGACCTTGAAGGGAAAGATGGCTGCACTGAAGGAGAAGCAGTGCACCCACCAAACTGAGAGGGAGGCGGTCGTAACCGTGTCCCAGTCGTATAACGACGAGCTCATGTCCCAAACGGAGAGAGTGGCAGAGTTGGAGAAGATGCTGTTTGAGAAGGAGGCGCAGGTGTCAGGCCTGCAGAGGAGCCTGAGGGAGGTACGGGAGGATGAGGAGACCGCTACGGTACAGGACGCTCGTAAGAGGGAGGTGGAGAGGAGGTGGGAGTTGCTGGCTGTGGCTGAAGAGGCCATCACTCAGAAGAACGCTGAGCTGGAGAGGAGAGAGCAGGTCATCACCAGGTTAGTGGGCTGGCTGGTACCTTTCACTCTGGCTACTGGGGAGGCCTACGTGCCAATCCCAAATCATAACCTACGCCCTATGCACGTGTGGCAATCCGAGAGGATTTGATTGGTATAAGCAATATGGTGAAACATCTGCCTAGCCTATCAGGGAGCAAGGTGTAGCTATTACAAGACTGATTATGCTTGTCCTCTCATATCTCCACGAGTGCGTAGTGCACAGGGGACGATTTGGGATTGGCCTAAATGGTTCTTCCTTTCCCCTGCTCCTCTTTACTGGTAAAACCTCTCTAATGTAGCTGCTGTTTGAGTTTACCTCTCGTGTTGATGACCACAGATTGAAGGAGACGGCTAAACTTGACTCCGACAAAGTGAAGAGTTTGAG
The DNA here is from genome assembly GCF_021184085.1 of Oncorhynchus gorbuscha. Taxonomy (NCBI): domain Eukaryota; kingdom Metazoa; phylum Chordata; class Actinopteri; order Salmoniformes; family Salmonidae; genus Oncorhynchus; species Oncorhynchus gorbuscha. The sequence continues at coordinate 8,490,742 of NC_060183.1, forward strand.
CCTGGACCTTGAGAGGAAAGACGATGACGTTTCTGATCTCAAAGAGAAGCTGTCCGACTCTAAAAAACAGATACAGCAAGTTCAAATAGAGGTAAAAGCTGATTTGATCTTTATTTATGCAACCGATACTATCATAGTAGGTCCATAATTACGATCACTAATGACATCAATCACTATTCAAAACGTATGAATCACTATAACCTATGAACCACTATACTAACTTATCTCTCCCTATAATAACATATGGATCACTATAATAACATATGGATCACTATAATAATGTATGGATCACTATAATAACATATGGATCACTATAATAACATATGGATCACTATAATAACGTATGGATCACTATAATAACGTATGGATCACTATACTAAAGTATGGATCACTATACTAATGTATGGATCACTATACTAAAGTATGGATCACTATACTAATGTATGGATCACTATACTAACGTATGGGTCGCTATACTAACGTATGGGTCGCTATACTAACGTATGGGTCGCTATACTAACGTATGGATCGCTATAATAACGTATGGGTCGCTATAATAACGTATGGGTCGCTATACTAACGTATGGGTCGCTATACTAACGTATGGATCGCTATAATAACGTATGGATCGCTATACTAACGTATGGATCGCTATAATAACGTATGGGTCGCTATAATAACGTATGGGTCGCTATAATAACGTATGGGTCGCTATACTAACGTATGGATCGCTATAATAACGTATGGATCACTATAATAACGTATGGATCACTATAATAACGTATGGATCACTATAATAACGTATGGGTCACTATAATAACGCATGGATCACTATAATAACGTATGGATCACTATTAATAACGTATGAATCACTATTAATAACGTATGGATCACTATAATAACGTATGGATCACTATAATAACGTATGGATCACTATAATAACGTATGGGTCACTATAATAACGCATGGATCACTATTAATAACGTATGAATCACTATTAATAATGTATGAATCACTATTAATGTTTCAATCACTATTAATAAACGTATGGATCACTATTAATGTTTCAATCACTATTAATAACGTATGAATCACTAATGTATGAATCACTATTAATAACGTATGAATCACTATTAATAACGTATGAATCACTATTAATAACATATCGCCCCTTTTGTTTTCCTACCCAAGATCATCTCCATGCGAGAAGAGGCGAAATCTCTCAAATTTAAACTGCAGGACTTGGAGAAAGTGAAGAAACGGCAGCAGGCAGACTTGGCTAATAAAGACAGGACCATACAGCAACTGAAAACGGTATGTTGTTTAAATCTCGGTTGTTTTACTGTTGACCGGAGTTTGATCTGTCTCTTTCTCTTTCCAGGAACAGTCTGCTGACGAGAACCTCAAGCTCAATCCCAACGCCTGTAAAGGTACATAAAGCCTGTTGATCCATACTGTTCTACTCTGTATTTCTGTGTGCCATACATGGGCTGTGTTCTTGCCAACTACTTAGTAAAATGACATACTGTGTATTTATTGTCCAACATACTCTTTGGAACACACTGTTTAGTTCAAATGTATGCAGTAAGCAACAAATATCAACATACTAGACTCCCCCCATACTGAGAATGTGTAATCTAATACTAGACTCCCCCATACTGAGAATGTGTAATCTAATACTAGACTCCCCCATACTGAGAATATATAATCTAATACTAGACTCCCCCATACTGAGAATGTGTCATCTAATATTAGACTCCCCCCATAATGAGAATGTGTAATCTAATACTAGACTCCCCCCATACTGAGAATGTGTAATCTAATACTAGACTCCCCCCATAATGAGAATGTGTAATCTAATACTAGACTCCCCCATACTGAGAATGTGTCATCTAATATTAGACTCCCCCCATAATGAGAATGTGTAATCTAATACTAGACTCCCCCATACTGAGAATATATAATCTAATACTAGACTCCCCCATACTGAGAATGTGTAATCTAATACTAGACTCCCCCATAATGAGAATATATAATCTAATACTAGACTCCCCCAGAATGTGTCATCTAATACTAGACTCCCCATACTGAGAGACTCCCCCATAATGAGAATGTAATCTAATACTAGACTCCCCCATACTGAGAATGTGTCATCTAATACTAGACTCCCCCCCATAATGAGAATGTGTAATCTAATACTAGACTCCCCCATAATGAGAATGTTCTAATACTAGACTCCCCCCTACTGAGAATGTGTAATCTAATACTAGACTCCCCCATAATGAGAATGTGTAATCTAATACTAGACTCCCCCCATACTGAGAATGTGTAATCTAATACTAGACTCCCCCATAATGAGAATGTGTAATCTAATACTAGACTCCCCCATACTGAGAATGTATAATCTAATACTAGACTCCCCTACTGAGAATGTGTAATCAATACTAATCCCCCCATACTGAGAATTCTAATCAAGATGAAACTGAGAATGTGTAATTTTAGACTCCCCCAAATGAGAATTCTAAAAAAATATTCTCCCCCATACTTTTTCTAATACTAGACTCCCCAAAAATGGCTAATACTAGACTCCCCCATACTGAGAATGTGTAATCTAATACTAGACTCCCCCCATACTGAGAATGTGTAATCTAATACTAGACTCCCCCATACTGAGAATATATAATCTAATACTAGACTCCCCCATACTGAGAATATATAATCTAATACTAGACTCCCCATACTGAGAATGTGTAATCTAATACTAGACTCCCCCATACTGAGAATGTGTAATCTAATACTAACTCCCCCATACTGAGAATGTGTAATCTAATACTAGACTCCCCCATACTGAGAATGTCCTAATAATCATGGAGTTGAATGCTGTAATCTTCTCTCCCCTGTCCTGTAATCTAATACATGGACTCCCCCATACTGAGAATGTGTAATCTTACTAGACTCCCCCATAATGTCCTAATAATCATAATGTATAATCTTACTAGGCTCCCCTAATGTATAATCTAATACTGACTCCCCCATAATGTAAATCAATGGAGTTGGGCTCCCCCATACTGAGAATGTGTAATCTAATGTCCTATAAATCTAATACTAGAGTTACTGAGAATGTGTAATCTAATACTAGTCTCAAACATACTGAGAATATATGATCGAATACTAGTCTCAAACATACTGAGAATATATAATCGAATACTAGTCTCCCCCATACTGAGAATGTTTAATCCTGTAATCATGGAGTTGGGCTCTGATCATCAGCTGTTGACACACGTGGGTTTTATGATGATCTCCTTTCAATAGAATGCAGGGAATTCTACAAGATGAAAAGATGAATTTTCTAAATATCATTCTATAAAAAATATTCTTATTTTTTTTCTCACAAATCCAAAATGGCTACTGTTTAGAACGCAAATAAGGGTATTGGGACAGGACCATAGTGCTGACATTACCATATGCTCTTAGACTGGCTTCTCTCTGTCCTGTAATCATGGAGTTGGGCTGCTCTTCTCTCTGTCCTGTAATCATGGAGTTGGGCTGCTCTTCTCTCTGTCCTGTAATCATGGAGTTGGGCTTCTCTGCTCTCTGTCCTGTAATCATGGAGTTGGGCTGCTCTTCTCTCTGTCCTGTAATCATGGAGTTGGGCTGCTCTTCTCTCTGTCCTGTAATCATGGAGTTGGGCTGCTCTTCTCTCTGTCCTGTAATCATGGAGTTGGGCTTCTCTTCTCTCTGTCCTGTAATCATGGAGTTGGGCTGCTCGTCTCTCTGTCCTGTAATCATGGAGTTGGGCTTCTCTTCTCTCTGTCCTGTAATCATGGAGTTGGGCTGCTCGTCTCTCTGTCCTGTAATCATGGAGTTGGGCTGCTCTTCTCTCTGTCCTGTAATCATGGAGTTGGGCTTCTCTTCTCTCTGTCCTGTAATCATGGAGTTGGGCTGCTCTTCTCTCTGTCCTGTAATTATGGAGTTGGGCTGCTCTTGTCTATTTTTAATTTAAATGTAACCTTTATTTAACCAGGCAAGTCAGCTAAGAATAAATTCTTATTTATTTAGTGACGCCTCTTGCATTGAGATGCAGTGCCTTAGACCGCTGCGTCACTCAGGAGACATAAAATGTATCTCTGTCTTGTATTCATGGGGTTCATTGTGCTTCCCCAGACCTTCAGGCTAAGGAGCGTATGATGGAGGACATGCGTCTGGCTCTGATTGAACAGGAGGATACCCAGACCCAACAGGAGCAGGTGTTAGAGGCCAAACTGGATGAGATTGACGCCCTCATTGAAGGTGGGATTATTTCAAGAGGTAGTTTTCCATGATGGTGTATATTTGGTGTTTTAAGTTTATTTATTGGTTTGCTTTTCATAGCCGATCATTCAGAGTTAGAGACAGTAGGTGCGTTAGAGAGTCCAAAACAGCAGGGACGGGACAAGGAAGCACATCCTGTGAACAGGTCAGGGTTCCACAGCCGCAGGAAGAACAATTGAAACTGGAGCAGCATCATGACCAGGTGGACTGGGGACAGCAATGAGTCATCCGGCCAGGTAGTCCTGAGGCATGGTCCTAGGTGTGTGTGTGTGTGTGTGTGTGTGTGTGTGTGTGTGTGTGTGTGTGTGTGTGTGTGTGTGTGTGTGTGTGTGTGTGTGTGTGTGTGTGTGTGTGTGTGTGTGTGTGTGTGTGTGTGTGTGTGTGTGTGTGTGTGTGTGTGTGTGTGTGTGTGTGTGTGAGACTAAAACGGAACCTTGAGGAACACTGAAATTTACAGTTGATTTGTCATAACCAGGCCAGAACATGTCCGTGTAGACCAATTTGGGTTTCCAATCTCTCCAAAAGAATGTGGTGATTGATGGTATCAAAAGCATCACTAAGGTCTAGGAGCACGAGGACAGATGCAGAGCCTTGGTTTGACGCCATTAAAGGGTCATTTACCACCTTCACGAGTGCAGTCTCAGTGCTATGATGGTGTCTGCTGCTGAAAAACATCCCCACAGCATGATGCTGCCACCACCATGCTTCACCGGAGGGAGGGTGCCAGGTTTCCGCCAGACGTGATGCTTGGCATTCAGATCAAAGAGTTTCATCAGACCAGAGATTCTTGTTTTTCATGGTCTGAGTCCTTTAGGTGCTTTTTGGCAAATTCCAAGTGGGCTGTCATGTGCCTTTTACTGAGGAGTGAATTCCATCTGACCACTCTTCCATAAAGGCCTGATTGGTGGAGTGCTGCAGAGATGGTTGTCCTTCTGGCAGGTTCTCCCATCTCCACAGAGGAACTCTGGAGCTCTGTCAGAGTGACCACTGTGTTCTTGGGGACCTTCAATGCTGCAGAAATGGTTTGCTACCTTTCCCCAAATCTTGCTCTGACATGCACTGTCAACTGTGGGACCTTATATAGACAGGTGTGTGCCTTTCCAAAACATGTCCAATCAATAGAATTTACCACAGGTGGACTCCAATCACAGTTGTAGAAACACCTCAAGGACGATCAATGGAAACAGGATGCACCTGAGCTCAATTTCGAGTCTCATAGCAAAGGGTCTGAATACTTATGTAAATAAAGCATTCCTGTTTTTTTGTTTTTTTAAAATGAATTTGCAAAAAAATCGAAACCGTTTTTCGGTTTGTCATGATGGGGTATTGTGTGTAGATTGATGAGGAACATTTTTTAAAATTTAATCCATTTTAGAATTAAGGCTGTAATGTAACAAAATGTGGAAAAGGGGGAAGGGGTCTGAATACTTTTCCAATGCACCTAACCCTAACCCTAACCCTAACCCTATATATATATATGCGCGTGTAAATGTATTTGAAATACTCTAAATAATATTTGACCCCAGATCTGAATACTGTCCACGCTGGTTTCGACTGAGATTGACGTTGTCTTGAATGGATTGGGGCTGTTCTCACAGCTAAAGGAAGGGGTGCAACTCAATATTAGGAAGGTGTTCCTAATGTTCGTATACTCAGTATATACAAAACATAGAATGGTAAGTACAACTGAACATGGTGATAGTACTCAAGTGGTCTTGTTTTTTTTTTGTCCCCCCCCCCCCCAACAGAGGTGGATAAACTGAAAGGACTGTTACGCTACCAAGACAGTGGGAAAGACACTGGAGCCCTGAGAGACAGCCAATCGGACGAGGCCAAGCTAGCCATACAGGAAGCAGTTCAGGCTCAAGTGACCTTGAAGGTGGACATCTCAATATGTGACTCACCACCTGGATTTGGTCTTATGTAGCAACATTTGAAATAGTGTTTAAAAAAATATATATATATATATATATTACATTGGATAAAAGTAGAGATTCAGAGCTACAAAATGGTACATCATAAACTGAGGAACAACGAAAAAGTAATTCTGCTTTGAAAGATTAACTTCACTCTCCTATGAAGTCGCGACATACGCCTAGTTTCCTGAAACGGGTCACACATGTAGTTGTTGTTAGTGTGTATTTTCTCAGTTTATTTTTTTAATCTTGGATTAGTCAGTACGTGTAAGTGTACTTCCAAGTATAAGTAATCATGTGTGTTTTCTAGCTGTGTACTGAGAAACACCAAGCTGACAAGAGGAAGTGGCTCGAAGAGAAGACTGTTCTGATCCGGCTGGCCAAGGAGGCCGAGGATAAGAGGAACCAGGAGATGAGGAAGTTTGCAGACGGCCGCAAGCGTCACGCCAAGCAGCAAGCCCAAGTGGTAAAACAACCCCCCCCCCCCCCCCCTGTTGACCCCCTGATTCAACTAATCATCAAGCCCAAGTGGTAACCCCCCCCCCCGGGGGGACCCCCAGCCGTTCCACGTATGAACTAATTCCACAGTTATCAAACCTGATTCAACTAATCATCAAGCCCTTTACAAGGTGAATCAGGTGAGCCAGTTCAACAACATTGTGAAACGTCTGGGGATCCCCTAGGAGAGGTTTTCCTTGGAATAAAAGCTACAATACCCTCTACAGACAGAGCCTACAAAGGCTGCATTTACACAGATCAGATCTTTAATAATTGGTTTAAAGATAATTGGTTTAAAAGGTCAGAGTTGGGCTGCCTGTGTAAAACGCAGCCTAAGAAACCACTGCCTGTTGCCCTGTAGGAAGGTCTGGTGGCCCAGCTCAGTGAGAAGGAGCAGGACCTAGTGAAGTGGAGGAAAGAGAGGGACTCCCTGGTGACCGCTCTGGAGGTCCAGCTAACCAAACTTCTCTCCAGCAACGCAGACAAGGATGAACAGATAGCCAGTCTCCGCTGCCACGCCTCCTCTCAGCCAGCAGAGGTCAGTTCAAACACGCGTCGGACTGTTTAGTCGGTTGGGACTTGTCAGACTATTCTCCTTTGGAACAAATGAGCTCTGTCAACTCCCCCAGTCCCAAAACCCCAACAGAAATGGGCTTTTCATTTATCTGACTGTCATTTATCTCCATGTCCAGCCCTTATGTTAAGTGTTGTTTTCAGGGCTACAAGTAGAACACATAACTTAACAAACCGTTGCCTTCATGTTTAAAAAAATAAATAAAAATCAAATCAAATGTATTTATAAAGCCCTTCGTACATCGGCTGATGTCTCAAAGTGCTGTACAGAAACCCAGTCTAAAACCCCAAACAGAGAGACAAAGAGAGAATTAGAGAGAGCATACTTCAATTCACACAGGACACCGGATAAGACGGGAGAAGTACTCCAGATATAACAGACTACCCTCCCCCGAGATAAATAACAGACTGACCCTAGCCCCCCCCCGCACATAAACTACTGCAGCATAAATACTGGAGGCTGAGACAGGAGGGGTCAGGAGACACTAACACTACAGACTGACCCTGCAGCATAAACTACTGGCATAAATACTGGCTGAGACAGGAGGGGTCAGGAGACACTGTGGCCCCATCCGATGAGACAGGGCCAAACAGGAAGGATATAACAGACTGACCCTAGCCCCATAATTGCAGAATAAATACTGGAGGCTGAGACAGGAGCGATCAGGAGACACTGTGGCCCCATAATTTAAAAATGTAATTAAAAAATGACTGCCAAAGCAGAATACCTGATCAAATGTATTTGTATTTATGGGGGTCAAACAAAATTAAGGCAGTTTTAAAAACATTTACAATACATAACAGATTTCACAAAATATTAAGTGTGTGCCCTCAGTCTACTACCACATATCTATAACACCATATTCATGTGTGTATAGTGCATATGTTATCTTGTGTTTGTGTGTCATTTAATATTTTCTACATTGTAAACCTTTTGACTGGTACTGTATGTGGCAGGGTCTAGTGTACAGACTGCTACTGTACATTATCAAGCATTTCACAAGTTATCCAGATACTGACTGTTAGCACTTGGTGGTCTACAGCAGCTTCCCACCAGAATGGGCTTTAGGTGAGGCAGAGGAACCTGTAGCCAACATCACTTCAACAGTATTTAATATGAATGCTGTAAATACAAAAGTTGTTTTCTCACTGGGAAATGAATATCCAATACAGGAAGTTGGTGGCACCTTAACTGGGGACGATGGGCTCTTGTTAACGGCTGGAGCCGGAATCTGTGGAATGGTATCGAACAGACGGTTTCCATGGTTACCACGTGTTCCATTCCATTCACTCTATTCCAGCCATTATTATGAGCCGTCCCTCCCCTCAGCAGCCTCCACTGATATCCAACTAGTCAGTGACAACTGTGTGGAGTTTGGAGTCTTTGGCAGTGTGAAGTTATAACAGCATAATAGACATTCTGTCCTGGGGATTTCTTATGGATAGTCTATGTGTAGCTTGTGAGCGTCGTAAGAGATAATCACGTTACATGTGTTTTATGAGACTTTCAGCTTCTCATTGTAGTGTTCAATACTTTGTAGCTCTAACCATTCGGACTCTACAGACGTTTTTGTAAAAAAAATCAAATAGACCCCGACCCCCTTTGCGGGATCTGCCGTTGTGGCAAACACCGCTCGGCCCTGTTAATCACACCGATGCAGAGGAAAGACACAAATCCAATGTTTTTAATCCAGAACGCATGATGTTTAGAAGGGGTTAGAAGACACGCCAGCGTTACGGTTGGAATCGTTGGGTTAGGGTTGGGTGCAGGGTTCTTGGTCATTTTAATTATTTGTATTTTTGCACTTAACCTTATTGAAAGATGTTGCACTTATTTTATGCGGGTTGAAATGCGCTCTACAAATGAATTATTTTTTACATTATTACCATCAATTATTTTTGAATTTGAAAGAAAAAAGAGACAAACTCTGTATAGGGTCACTGTTCACTTTCAGTGACCTTTTGTGGTACTGTAGCATGATAAAAACACCATGTTGATAGGTAGCACTGTTGTACCCCCCCCCCCAGGGGGACCATGTTGATAGATAGCATTATTGGTCCCCTGTTTCCTCACTGTTGTATCCCCCCCCAGAGGGAACATGTTGATAGATAGCATTATTGGTCCCCTGTTTCCTCACTGTTGTATTCTCCCCCAGGGGAACATGGTGATAGATAGCATTATTGGTCCCCTGTTTCCTCACTGTTGTATCCCCCCCCCCCCCAGGGACCATTGTGATAGATAGCATTATTGGCCCCCTGTTTCCCTACTGTTGTATCCCCCCCCAGAGGGACCATGGTGATAGATAGCATTATTGGTCCCCTGTTTCCTTACTGTTGTATCCCCCCCCCAGAGGGACCATGGTGATAGATAGCATTATTGGTCCCCTGTTTCCTTACTCTTGTATCCCCCCCCAGGGGACCATGGTGATAGATAGCATTATTGGTCCCCTGTTTCCTTACTGTTGTATCCCCCCCAGAGGGACCATGTGTGATAGATAGCATTATTGGTCCCCTGTTTCCTTACTGTTGTATCCTCCCCCAGAGGGACCATGTTGATAGATAGCATTATTGGTCCCCTGTTTCCTTACTGTTTTATCCCCCCCCAGAGGGACCATGGTGATAGATAGCATTATTGGTCCCCTGTTTCCTTACTCTTGTATCCTTCCCCCTCCCCCAGGGGGACCATGGCCAGGTGGAGGTAGTGGAGCTGCGGGGCCTTCTGTCTGACAGAGACACTGAGATTCTTAACCTGAAGGAACAACTGAAAACTGCATTCAAAGCCAGCAGCGATGCCTCGGTCCTTACTAAACACAGAGAGACAGCCAATCAGGTGAGGGAGCAGTCCTCCTTCATAACGAATAAAATCTTACATTTATTGGTCTCGTGCACAGGATACAGGGTGTAAACAGTACAGTGAAACGCTTACTTGCAAGCTCTCCTCAACAGTGCAGTACACATTATCCAAAAATATAACATTGTATTCAATCCCCTATCCATATTGTAGTATGTTGGTCTTGTTAATACAATGGATGTTGTTCATGATAGCTCTCACAGACTGAAGCAGAGGAGTGCCCTTCCAAAGTCCGTGAGAGGACTCTCCATGACAACGGTCAACTTGTACGCGACGTAAAGACGTCGAAGAGGACCAGTCAGGTAATCTCCTTTAGACATCTCCTGCAATGTTTCAATCTCTCCGGTTTAACGCGTCTGTACGTAACAAAACGTCAATTTGGCATAGAGGAAGTATGTCATCCGCCTGTTGCTCCACCTGTTAATCACGTCCCTCCGACAAAATAGTAGCTATCGAGATGGAGTTCACTGAGGTTATTTTTTTTTAATGAGTGCATTTTACAAATGTATATATGCCATTTAGCAGACGCTTTTATCCAAAGCGACTTACAGTCATGTGTGCATACATTCTACGTATGGGTGGTCCTGGGGATCGAACCCACTACCCTGGCGTTACAAGCGCCATGCTCTACCAACTGAGCTACAGAAGGACCACGAGGGACCTTCTGTAGCTCAGATATATATATATATATATTTTACAAGTGGCTAGTTCGCATCAACTACTTTCGCTAAAACCACTGCAAATGTTTAGCCTGCAAACCTTGGTTTCGAGTTGCGACGTTCTGGCATGTCTGCCTCGTGGTTTGTTGGGAGTCACTGCTGTTGCCTAGGGTTCCGGTTTCCAAGGCTAGGTTCTCATCTGCAGGTCTGCCTCGTGGTTTGTTGGGAGTCACTGCTGTTGCCTAGGGGTTCCGGTTTCCAAGGCTAGGGTTCTCATCTGCAGGTCTGCCTTGTGGTTTGTTGGGAGTCACTGCTGTTGCCTAGGGGTTCCGGTTTCCAAGGCTAGGTTCTCATCTGCAGGTCTGCCTTGTGGTTTGTTGGGAGTCACTGCTGTTGCCTAGGGGTTCCGGTTTCCAAGGCTAGGTTCTCATCTGCAGGTCTGATGGAAGTCTACGAATGGAACCACAGTTATGTGAGCTATTGAATCAATCCAATATGGTTCCCTTCGTGCGTCAGGAGACACTCCCGACTAAGGATTTTTTGTTATAAAAACATGAATTACTGCAGAAACAATAGATGGTAGGGAGAGAGCCTCATTCTAGTCCACACTCATTTTTGCAGTGAGTAAAAAAAACAAATATATATATTTTTGGCATATCTCGTTATTTTGTCAGATAATGATTTATTTGAACTGGCATTTCACACAATCTGACATGGTAGGCAATGTTTTAGGCTTTAAATTAGACATAGACAATTTTGTCCATGTCTATTATTATTTTAAGCACTACTGAACAAAGAGCCGTTTGAGAGCCGAGCCAAATGAACAAGTCTTTTAGGTGAATGGAGCCAAATGAACGAGTCTTTTAGGTGAATGGAGCCAAATGAACGAGTCTTTTAGGTGAATGGAGCCAAATGAACTAGTCTTTTAGGTGAATGGAGCCAAATGAACGAGTCTTTTAGGTGAATGGAGCCAAATGATCCGGCTCACTGAAAAGACTCGGAATGCCCATCACTAGTTCCATAGCTACGGTAGTCAAGGGGGAGCACAGTGATTTAAGAGCTATTTTCACACTGACACTCCTGTAGGTTAACCCAACTGACTAGTCACTCCTGTAGGTTAACCCAACTGACTAATCACTCCTGTAGGTTAACCCAACTGACTAGTCACTCCTGTAGGTTAACCCAACTGACTAGTCACTCCTGTAGGTTAACCCAACTGACTAGTCACTCCTGTAGGTTAACCCAACTGACTAGTCACTCCTGTAGGTTAACCCAACTGACTAGTCACTCCTGTAGGTTAACCCAACTGACTAGGCACTCCTGTAGGTTAACCCAACTGACTAGGCACTCCTGTAGGTTAACCCAACTGCACTCCTGTAGGTTAACTCACTCTCACTGTCATCCTGTGTACCCCTGTCTGTCTGTCTGTAGGGGTCTGGGGGCTACCCATCGGTGCTAGACTCCTCAGAGATCTCCACAGAAGGAGGCAGGACCAGCCGCTTCCCCAAGCCTGAGCTCGAGATCTCCTTCAGTCCGCTGCAGCCCAACAGGATGGCCCTGAAACGCCAGGGAGGGGCTGTGGTCAACGTCAAAATCACCCGCAAGAGGAAGAGCTCTGAGATCGACAAGGTAGACCGTGTTCACTTGCAGTGAGGGACGTACTGAAGGTTCAGTCCAGGGTACAACTGTGTGGTCCGTCCGCCCCTGCAGACCCTGTCCATCTTACCATTCAGGTGGTGGTCTCTCTTCTGTCAGTCATCTGAAATACATTTTACAGAGAGAGCATTAGTACTGCAACAGTTCTGTTTATCCCATGTCCAAAGTCAGGAGTCACTCACCTAACTAATTGCAATGGCATAAGAAACCATGCAAGAAGCAAACATTTTTAAATAGCCTCAGATCAGCTATAATGAAGTGTTTAATTAGGTTCATCTGAAGAGCAAGTTGTTCAACATATGAATAGTTTACTGCTCCATCTGACATTATGCATTGAACTGAAAGGCTTGTGCTTCTTTTTATGGAAGTACATTTATACAGTTTCCTATTACATGTGGTGGGTTCTAACACACGCATGGTTGTTGCCCCTACACTAACCACTAGGCTACCTGCTGTCCCTATACTCTAACCACTAGGCTACCTGCCATCCCTACACTCTAACCACTAGTCTACCTGCCGTCCCTAAACTCTAACCACTAGTCTACCTGCCGCCCCTACACTCTAACCACTAGGCTACCTGCCCCCCTACACTCTAACCAATAGGCTACCTGCCTACACCTAACCACTCTAACCACTAACCAATAGGCTACCTGCCGTCCCTACAACCACTCTAACCAACCACTAGGCTACCTGCCCCCCTACACTCTAACCACTAGGCTACCCCCCCCTACACTCTAACCACTAGGTTACCTGCCGTCCCTACACTCTAACCACTAGGCTACCTGCCCCCCTACCTCTAACCAATAGGCTACCTGCCCCTACACTCTAACCACTAGGCTACCTGCCCTACGCTAACCACTAGGCTACCTGCCGCCCCTACACTCTAACCACTAGGCTACCTGCCGCCCCTACACTCTAACCACTAGGCTACCTGCCGTCCCTACACTCTAACCACTAGGCTACCTGCCATCCCTACACTCTAACCACCACTAGTCTACCTACCTCCCTAACCACACTCTAACCACTAGGCTACCTAACCACTAGCCCTGCCGTACACTCTAACCACTAGGCTACCTGCCGCCCTACACTCTAACCACTAGGCTACCTGCCGTCCCTACACTCTAACCACTAGTCTACCTACCGCCCTACACTCTAACCACTAGTCTACCTACCGCCCCTACACTCTAACCACTAGTCTACCTACCGCCCCTACACTCTAACCACTAGGCTACCTGCCGTCCCTACACTCTAACCACTAGGCTACCTGCCGTCCCTACACTCTAACCACTAGTCTACCTACCGTCCCTACACTCTAACCACTAGGCTACCTGCCGCCCCTACACTCTAACCACTAGACTACCTGCCGTCCCTACACTCTAACCACTAGGCTACCTGCCATCCCTACACTCTAACCACTAGGCTACCTGCCGTAGATTCACAACAAACACAATAACAGGGCAATGGTTTTAGCATTACAGATAAATGCATTTGAAACACCAGAAGTTGAAGCATCTTAACTTTTTTTAAATGTGCTGTTGAAGTATTTAACGTGACATTATGACACGCCCGCGTAGCCTTTCAGTCCTGATGTAATTCACGTGTCAATATAATATCAATGTCTGATTTTATAGGCGTCTTTGTGGTTGGTTAGTTACCTGGTACATGGTTGATACATATTGACCTCGGTGTATTAGACTCGGGTTATTCTTGCTAACTTTATAACAAACCTCCTTCTTTTTCTTTTTAAGAAGATCGGATGGCGCAGTCCAGCTAAAAGGAGAGCAACGCATGAGCTCCCGTCTCAGGTACCTCTCTCCTCTCGGGTACCTCTCCCCTCTCGGGTACCTCTCCCCTCTCGGGTACCTCTCCCCTGTCGGGTACCTCTCCCCTGTCGGGTACCTCTCCCCTGTCGGGTACCTCTCCCGTCTCGGGTACCTCTCCCGTCTCGGGTACTGAGGTACCTCTTCATGCCTGTTACCCCATCCATCGCCATCCCCTCTCAATTTTCTATTGCTTTGGTCGGTAATAGCTCGGTTGGCGTAATGGCATAGCTATGGAAGTCCTCTGAGAGATGACATGGAATGGTTGTGATTTAAAATGACGGGTTGTTTCAGCGTTGGGTATTTCCTGCTGTTCAGTGGTAAATAATATATACCCATTGATTATTGAAGATTATAAACTGGGTGGTTCCAGCCCTGAATGCTGATTGGCTGACAGCCGTGGTATATCAGACCATATACCACGGGTATGACAAAACATTTATTTTTACTGCTCTAATTACGTTGGTAACCAGTTTATAATATCAATAAGGTACCTCTGAGTATTGTGGTATATGGCCAATATACCACGGCTAAGGGCTGTGTCCAGGCACTCCGCGTTGTCGTGCGTAAGAAAATCCCTTAGCCGTGGTATATTGCCCATATACCACACCCCCCCATGCCTTATTGCTTAAATATAACATATAAAATACAGAAACACAAAGTCCAGAAGTTTGAAACATGCTTAATGATTCATACAGCATCCCATTTAAAAGCTAAATGCGGAGTTGGACAGATGTTACCAATAAGTTATTGAAGGTGCTTTTATTTTGGAGTACACATTTAGATGAGGGTTTCTTTTGCCGTGAGCTGAACAGTTCAAACTAGATGTGTCAGGGATGGCCTACACTGGAGCTGGGAAACATCCATTGTTCATCCACATCAATCATTTTGGAAATCTACTGATTTATTCAACCTGAAATTGCATGGGACTCTTAAAAAATGTAAATTGATCTCTCAATGTCATAACATTCATAAAACTAAATCCTCACCATGGAGTTTTAATTTCTCTCCCTGGTCTCCTAAATCTCATTTCTCTTTCCCTGGTCTCTTAAATCTCATTTCTCTCTCCCTGGTCTCCTAAATCTCATTTCTCTCCCTGGTCTCCTAAATCTCACTTCTCTCTCCCTGGTCTCTTAAATCTCATTTCTCTTTCCCTGGTCTCCTAAATCTCACTTCTCTCTCCCTGGTCTCTTAAATCTCATTTCTCTCTCCCTGGTCTCCTAAATATCATTTCTCTCTCCCTGGTCTCCTAAATCTCACCTCTCTCTCCCTGGTCTCCTAAATCTCACCTCTCTCTCCCACCTCTCTCTCCCTGGTCTCCTATCTCTCGTCTCTGTGCTGCTGTTCCTCAGGATGAGGTGCACAAGGAGAACCATAGAAACCCCAGAACCAGACTGGCTCCTAAACTGGCTGTGCATCAAGAGGTGGTGAGACACACAGCTTTTATGTTTTAACAGATACAAACATGACTTTGTCCCCCTGTCAATAAATCTGTTTAATCCGAGGCTGTTAATGGACTGAAACCTGGCCTGTAGGGTCTCATCATATGGATGTGTCATCTCGTCACATTCTTGCCTGGCATGAACTCATGGCAGTTTGTGTGAGTGTGGAGGGGGTGTACATTATGATGACAGTGTACATTGTGTCAATCGATGTGTTTATGTGGAAGCTCTGTCAGATTTCCCCTCGGGGATAATAAAGTATATCATCTCACCTTTAGTCTTTATATTACTTATTGGTTTACTTTGAGTCTCCCGAGTGGTGCAGCGGTCTAAAGGCTTCACTACAGACCGTGGTTTGAATCCAGGCTGTATCACAACCGGCTGTGATTTGGGAGTCCCATAGGGCGGCGCTCAATTGGCCCAGCGTCGTCCGGGTTTGGCCGGTGTAGGCCGTCATTGTAAATAAGAATTAGTTCTTAACTGACTTGCCTACTTAAGTTTTTATTTATTTATTTATGTCATGGTTTCTCCTCCATCTACAGCCATCTCCGGCCAGGGGCAGTGAAGACCAGGGATCCATAAGGCCCCAGGACTCCCAGTCCAGCTTGCATAGCAGGAAAGAAGGAACGATGCAGAAGATCGGAGTCTTCGGTAGCAAAGGTAAGAGTTGACACTAACAGCAGCACGGAATGGCTTGGTGCAAGTCTACACTGACAGCATGACCGTCTATCCCACACAGAACAGCACTGCAGAGTAGAGAGCACAAACTACATGATCATCATCATGACCAAAGAGCTAGAAACTGAAACCAAACTGGAGTCAAAGTAACATCTGCAGTTGAACAAAACACACCTTAATGTTCAATATAACCGGCCACAATCCCTCTGTCCAGAACTAGTCCATGGATACTGCCTGGTCTCTCAGTCCACAGTTAGTCCATGGATACTGCCTGGTCTCTCTGTCCAGAACTAGTCCATGGATACTGCCTGGTCTCTCAGTCCACAGCCTGGTCTCTCAGTCCACAGTTAGTCCATGGATACTGCCTGGTCTCTCTGTCCAGAACTAGTCCATGGATACTGCCTGGTCTCTCTGTCCAGAACTAGTCCATGGATACTGCCTGGTCTCTCTGTCCAGAACTAGTCCATGGATACTGCCTGGTCTCTCAGTCCACAGCCTGGTCTCTCAGTCCACAGTTAGTCCATGGATACTGCCTGGTCTCTCAGTCCACAGCCTGGTCTCTCAGTCCACAGTTAGTCCATGGATGCTGCCCGGTCTCTCAGTCCACAGCCCGGTCTCTCAGTCCACAGCCTGGTCTCTCAGTCCACAGTTAGTCCATGGATACTGCCTGGTCTCTCAGTCCACAGCCTGGTCTCTCAGTCCACAGTTAGTCCATGGATACTGCCTGGTCTCTCAGTCCACAGCCTGGTCTCTCAGTCCACAGTCTGGTCTCTCAGTCCACAGTTAGTCCATGGATACTGCCTGGTCTCTCTGTCCAGAACTAGTCCATGGATACTGCCTGGTCTCTCAGTCCACAGCCTGGTCTCTCAGTCCACAGTTAGTCCATGGATGCTGCCCGGTCTCTCAGTCCACAGTTAGTCCATGGATGCTGCCCGGTCTCTCTCTGTCCAGAACTAGTCCATGGATGCTGCCCGGTCTCTCTGTCCAGAACTAGTCCATGGATACTGCCTGGTCTCTCAGTCCACAGCCTGGTCTCTCAGTCCACAGTTAGTCCATGGATACTGCCTGGTCTCTCTGTCCAGAACTAGTCCATGGATACTGCCTGGTCTCTCTGTCCAGAACTAGTCCATGGATACTGCCTGGTCTCTCTGTCCAGAACTAGTCCATGGATACTGCCTGGTCTCTCAGTCCACAGCCTGGTCTCTCAGTCCACAGTTAGTCCATGGATACTGCCTGGTCTCTCAGTCCACAGCCTGGTCTCTCAGTCCACAGTTAGTCCATGGATGCTGCCCGGTCTCTCAGTCCACAGCCCGGTCTCTCAGTCCACAGCCTGGTCTCTCAGTCCACAGTTAGTCCATGGATACTGCCTGGTCTCTCAGTCCACAGCCTGGTCTCTCAGTCCACAGTTAGTCCATGGATACTGCCTGGTCTCTCAGTCCACAGCCTGGTCTCTCAGTCCACAGTCTGGTCTCTCAGTCCACAGTTAGTCCATGGATACTGCCTGGTCTCTCTGTCCAGAACTAGTCCATGGATACTGCCTGGTCTCTCTGTCCAGAACTAGTCCATGGATACTGCCTGGTCTCTCAGTCCACAGCCTGGTCTCTCAGTCCACAGTTAGTCCATGGATGCTGCCCGGTCTCTCTCTGTCCAGAACTAGTCCATGGATGCTGCCCGGTCTCTCTGTCCAGAACTAGTCCATGGATGCTGCCCGGTCTCTCAGTCCACAGTTAGTCCATGGATGCTGCCCGGTCTCTCTCTGTCCAGAACTAGTCCATGGATGCTGCCCGGTCTCTCTGTCCAGAACTAGTCCATGGATGCTGCCCGGTCTCTCAGTCCACAGTTAGTCCATGGATGCTGCCCGGTCTCTCAGTCCACAGTTAGTCCATGGATGCTGCCCGGTCTCTCTCTGTCCAGAACTAGTCCATGGATGCTGCCCGGTCTCTCTGTCCAGAACTAGTCCATGGATACTGCCTGGTCTCTCAGTCCACAGCCTGGTCTCTCAGTCCACAGTTAGTCCATGGATGCTGCCCGGTCTCTCTCTGTCCAGAACTAGTCCATGGATGCTGCCCGGTCTCTCTGTCCAGAACTAGTCCATGGATGCTGCCAGAACTGTCCATGGATGCTGCTGTCCAGAACTAGTCCATGGATGCTCCCGGTCTCAGTCCACAGTTAGTCCATGGATGCTGCCCGGTCTCTCAGTCCAGAACTAGTCCATGGATGCTCCATGGATACTGCCTGGTCTCTCAGTCCACAGTTAGTCCATGGATGCTGCAGTCCAGTCCAGTTAGTCCATGGATGCTGCCTGGTCTCTCAGTCCACAGTTAGTCCATGGATGCTGCCCGGTCTCTCAGTCCACAGTTAGTCCATGGATGCTGCCCGGTCTCTCAGTCCACAGTTAGTCCATGGATGCTGCCCGGTCTCTCAGTCCACAGTTAGTCCATGGATGCTGCCTGGTCTCTCAGTCCACAGTTAGTCCATGGATGCTGTCTGGTCTCTCAGTCCACAGTTAGTCCATGGATGCCATCTCTCTGTCCAGATGTCCATGGATGCTGCCCGGTCTCTCTCAGTGCCACAGTTAGTCCATGGATGCTGCCTCAGGTCCATGGATGCTCTCTCAGTCCACAGTTAGTCCATGGATGCTGCCCGGTCTCTCAGTCCACAGTTAGTCCATGGATGCTGCATGGTCTCTCAGTCCACAGTTAGTCCATGGATGCTGCCCGGTCTCTCTGTCCAGAACTAGTCCATGGATGCTGCCCGGTCTCTCAGTCCACAGTTAGTCCATGGATGCTGCCCGGTCTCTCAGTCCACAGTTAGTCCATGGATGCTGCCCGGTCTCTCAGTCCACAGTTAGTCCATGGATGCTGCCCGGTCTCTCAGTCCACAGTTAGTCCATGGATGCTGCCTGGTCTCTCAGTCCACAGTTAGTCCATGGATGCTGTCTGTTCTCTCAGTCCACAGTTAGTCCATGGATGCTGCATGGTCTCTCAGTCCACAGTTAGTCCATGGATGCTGCCCGGTCTCGCTCTGTCCAGAACTAGTCCATGGATGCTGCCCGGTCTCGCTCTGTCCAGAACTAGTCCATGGATGCTGCCCGGTCTCTCTCTGTCCAGAACTAGTCCATGGATGCTGCCCGGTCTCTCAGTCCACAGTTAGTCCATGGATGCTGCCCTGTCTCTACTCCATTGTCCTTGTCAAGCATAGCAATTCCATAAGGAGTAGACAAGAGTGCGGAAACAGACCGGCACCCAGGCTAGTTTTTTTCTGGCCTACAGTAATGGTTTGCTCTGGCTTTAACTTTTTAATGGCCTATGCTGCTCAGCTTTTTTAAAAGCCCTTATGTCCCTCTTTCTCTCTGCAGCTAAAAAGATAATGGGATTGGTGAGTGTGAAATCCCCAGAGATGGAAGGGGGTTCGTCCATGAGCTTTAGACCCATGAAGTCCAAGTGGAAGCTGTACAGACCAGAGATCTCTTCCGCGATAGACTTCTCCTCCCACCCGGTGAGAACCCATAGCCAGCTACACGTCCGTCTGATTAGGCCTGGGCAATATGGCCAAAGTATATCACAATATTTGTCTTATTGTTGATGGTATAGCTGTATTTAATGTTTCTGAATAATACAAGTTTTAAATATGTTTTTATGAGTAGCAGGGGTTGGAAGCGGTTCAGGGAACAGAACACTGGGAAATGACATTTTTCAAGGAACAGAAACAGAACCGGGAATGGAGGTTATCTATAGTGTTCCAGAACAGAACCGTTACTTTAAAAGCATGGCAACCAGCTAATAACGTTCTTTTAGGTTACGTGCATTTTTCTATAGTTGTATCTTGCGCCATAGGCCACACTTGTTTGTCCATCATGCATGTAAACAACTAGCTTGCCTGCTCTATGAAGTCATTTAATGAACTAAATGTAAACATCTGTCGATTTTTCACAGATTAATTTTAAAAAAGGAACAGAATGGAACAATATACACCGGTACTTTTTTGGGGGGGGTTCAAAACCGGTTCAGAACTTTATTTTGCCGATTGGAACAGTGGAACGGAATTTTAAAAATAATGGTTCTGTTCAGAACGAACCGATCAGTTCCAACCCCTGATGAGCAGTGCAGGACCACCTAGGATGGCTACAAATAAATTCTACATGGTTTTAATGAGCTTTCTCTCTTCTGATTGGTTTATACTCAACCAAAACTGACAGTGAAGTAGCCCAATTTGTAGAACTTATTTATGTAATATTGTATCAAGAAGTCGTTATAGACTCTATTGTAAAAAAAACATTTATTCATCAGCAGGGTTGTTGATATCCGCCCTAAAAATGTATGTTGTTTATCGCAGATGTGTACCCAAATTAAAAGGTATGCACGAAGGCAAACCTATAGGCTCAGGTCCTATCCCGCGGATAGTGATTCCCATTAATTTGAGGTTGATATGGTGGGTGTCATGTAAGAGGTACTTGTTGATTAACTTTGGTTGTAAACCTCTGTCTCAGATCAGTGGAGTTCCAGACGAGAAAGAGTGTGACCATCTCATCGTCAAGAGAGAACTCTGGACCGAAGTCAAAGACGCTGCTCTTTATGGTACAGGGAAATGAATTAATAGATTTTTTTATTTTTATGAAGGACATCTTGAAGTTTTACTTTATTGTTAAGGCTGTTTTTCTTTCCAGAAGACGTGTATTTTCTGAAGTCACTTCCTCTTCCTCTTAGCTGCCTGTTTTCTTTCATATAGTCTTCATTTATCACTTCATTCTATTGTATTTCTACGTCTTTAACGTTGCACATATTATGATTTTTTCTCTCCATTCTGTGCTATGTATAATATGATTTAACAGAATATAATCACGTTTTATTATTCTCAGTCCAGAACATCATCGTGGTGATGCAGTAATCTGAAGATTTAGTATAGTACTTTATAAAAACACAGTATAGTACTTTATAAAAGCACAGTATAGTACTTTATAAAAGCACAGTATAGTACTTTATAAAAGCACAAAGTACTTTATAAAAGCTTTATAAAAGCACAGTATAGTACTTTATACAAGCACAGTATAGTACTTTATACAAGCACAGTATAGTACTTTATAAAAGCACAGTATAGTACTTTATAAAAGCACAGTATAGTACTTTATAAAAGCACAGTATAGTACTTTATAAAAGCACAGTATAGTACTTTATAAAAGCACAGTATAGTACTTTATAAAAGCTCAGTATAGTACTTTATAAAAGCACAGTATAGTCCCTTATAAAAACACAGTATAGTGTCTTATAAAAACACAGTGTAGTACTTTATAAAAGCACAGTATAGTACTTTGTAAAAACACAGTATAGTGTCTTATAAAAACACAGTGTAGTACTTTATAAAAACCTAGTATAATACCTTATAAAACACTTTACTGTGATCATCTCAGATGTTCATGGGTTTTTTTCACATCTGTATGCTGATGACACAATTATTAATTTATGCATATCTAATATTCAGAAGGCTTTTCAGGACTTACAGTACAGACTTACAGGCTTTTGATGTTATTCAAAGGCAGCTTTTCCAATTGAAACGTAATGCAAGGAAAGCAAAAATGCATGGGTTTCTCTTCCCTGAAAGTTAACACATTGAGTCAACTATACAATTCCAGCAAATTGATAGGTTCACCTCCTATAAGTATCTTGGGATTTAATACTTTATTGTGATCATCTCAACAATGTTCATGTAAAAATAAAAATAAACACTAGTTTCTTTTTGTAGAGCAGAATGAATATCTCACGAGGGACAACCACTACCAAGTTCTATTTTTGTTGATAAGGCATGGTGCAACGTAGATATAGGGCCCTATTCAATCAGATCTGCTAATCAGCGTAGTATCTGGGATAAGACGGAACACCATCACAAACTGCTCTTTTGGTTTAACTCAGTAAACCTTTATTTTTTTTAAACTAAATTATTCTAAATGTCTTTCCCAGTCTCCTTTTCAATACCACTGCTAACATATACCAAGTTGGTTGAATAAAACACTACGATTCTTTTAAATAGTTAAACACTACTATTCCTTTGTAATACTGTACTGCTAACATATACCAAAATGGTTGAATATAAAACACTACCATTCCTTTGTAATACTGTACTGCTAACATATACCAAAATAGTTGAATATAAAACACTACCATTCCTTTGTAATACTGTACTGCTAACATATACCAAAATGGTTGAATATAAAACACTACCATTCCTTTGTAATACTGTACTGCTAACATATACCCAGGTGGTTTAATAAAACACTACCATTCCTTTGTAATACTGTACTGCTAACATATACCCAGGTGGTTTAATAAAACACTACCATTCCTTTGTAATACTGTACTGCTAACATATACCCAGGTGGTTTAATAAAACACTACCATTCCTTTGTAATACTGTACTGCTAACATATACCCAGGTGGTTTAATAAAACACTACCATTCCTTTGTAATACTGTACTGCTAACATATACCCAGGTGGTTTAATAAAACACTACCATTCCTTTGTAATACTGTACTGCTAACATATACCCAGGTGGTTTAATAAAACACTACCATTCCTTTGTAATACTGTACTGCTAACATATACCCAGGTGGTTTAATAAAACACTATAACCTGGTTGAGCCATCCATTGTTTTAAGTGTTGTGCATACAAAGCCTTGCCTACTAAAATCTAACTTTCTAGTTTGCTGAATTATTGCAGTGACTGAGGCTAGCTACAGTAACTAAGTATATACTGAGTGGTGTAAAGTACTTAAGTAAAAAATACTTTAAAGTACTATTTAAGTAGTTATGGGTATCTTCACTTTACTATTTATATTTTTGACAACTTACTTCACTACATTCCTAAAGAAATAATGTACTTATTACTCCATACATTTTCCCTGACACCTAAAAGTACTTACTACATTTTGAATGCTTAGCAAGACAGGAAAATTCACGCACTTATCAAGAGAACATCCCTGGTCATCCCTACTGCCTCTGATCTGGAGAGGACTCACTAAACAGAACATCCCTGGTCATCTCTACTGCCTCTGATCTGGAGGACTCACTAAACAGAACATCCCTGGTCATCCTCTAAACAGAACATCCCTGCATCCCTACTGCCTCTGATCTGGAGGACTCACTAAACAGAACATCCCTGGTCATCCCTACTGCCTCTGATCTGGAGGACTCACTAAACAGAACATCCCTGGTCATCTCTACTGCCTCTGATCTGGAGGACTCACTAAACACATGCACTGAGTTTTGCCCCTGGCTCTCCGTAAAGAAAAAGGTTTCCGTCTGGTTTACTTAATAAAAGGAATTTGAAATTATTTTTACTTTTAATACTTAAGTATATTTTAGCTATTGCATTTACTTTTGATACTTAAGTTATTTTTAAAAAAAAATATTTTATTGAAGTAGAATTTTACTGGGTGATTTTTACCAGAGTCATTTTCTATGAAAGTACTTTTGCTCATGTATGACAATTGGGTACTTTTTCCTCCACTGTATTACAAACCACTCCAAGTATTGTGACCATCTGTTTGTGTACTCTGAAATCAGCTCAGCAATCACTGTTTTGGGACATAATGGATGTTTCTTTTTTTTACAATTTTATTCATAGAATATTTGAATTGCATCCGAATACGCTAAGTGATTAAGTGACACATCAAGACAAGGCAGCTGCCGGGCTGGCAGTATTGAAACGGTTTTGTTCTGGGACGGATGTCACAGTTATGGCCGTTCATCTATCATGGGGGGGGGGGGTTCTTGTGCTTTTTCTTTCTCTGCTAAGCTGTAAATGTGTGGAAGTGATATAATGAGCCTGATTCTCATTCATAGCACAATCATGTTTTGAAATGAGATAGCTATGAGGAAGATAATCATCTGGCAAGAGTTCTGGGTTTGGCAGTTGATATCAGCTCAGACCTAGAGACGGGCCTTTATAGTCAGCTAATTATATATTACAGCACCATCGAATCCAGCTAAAAGATTTTCAGAGTGCTTAGTGCTTCGTGAACCAGGAGAGAAGGGAAGGAGCCTTCATCCAAAGGCCTCATCAGGAAACTATTGGTATTTTATTAGGATCCCCCTTAGCGGTTGCAAAAGCTACACACAAAACATGAACCATAATACAGAATGACATAATAAAGTACATCAATAGACAAGAACAGCTCAGACAGAACTACATCAATTGAAATACATGTTTTTTTTTTAAAGGCACATGTAGCCTACATATTAATACCAATACATACAAACATACTATCTAGGTCACATGGGGAAGAGGCGTTGTGCCGTGAGGTGTTGCTTTATTTATTTTTGAAACCAGGTTTGCTGTTTATTTGAGCAATGTGAGATGGAACGGAGTTCCATGCAATAATGCCTCTATATAATACTGTACCATTCCTTGAATTTGTTCTGGATTTGGGGACTGTGAAAAGACCCCTGATGGCATGTCTGGTGGGATAACTGTGTGTCAGTTGACTATACAAACAATTTGGGATTTAACACATTCGTGTTTCTTATAAAAAGAAGTGATGCAGTCAGTCTCTCCTCAACTCTTAGCCCAGAGAGACTGGCATGAATAGTATTTATATCAGCCCTCTGATTATGGTTCATCTTGCATTTTTTACAGAGATTGAGCTTTCAGAAGTTTTAAATACACTCAAATCTATTGATATTAAGAAAGTGTCTGGTCCGGATGAATTAAACCCTTATTTTCTATGAATTGGCACAGAGATCATCGCTGTCCCTCACTCGTATATTAAACCTTTCATTGGCGAGGAATACCATTCCAAAAGTCTGGAAAGCAGCCTATATAAGGGTGGCGATCCGTCCCAGTTGGATAACTGACGTCCCATATCTAAACGGTCTGCACTGGCAAAAGTTTTGGAAAAACTGGTGAACTCACCAGTTGAAAGACTTTCTTTATAATAACTCAGTTTTATCTCGATTTTAGAGCCAAGCGTAGTACAATTACTGCAATAAGTAAGGTTATAGGTCATATTCTAGATGCTCAGGACAAGAAAACTCACTGTGTTTCACTTTTTATTGACTTATCGAAGGCCTTTGACACGGTTGACCATGCCCCGTGGTTGTATAGACAAAAAAAAAATTGGTTTAAGTGTTGATGCATAGGATTGGTTCCAAAACTGCCTTTCTGACAGAACACAGTGTGTAGCTCAGGAGGGTATGGAATTGGAGTTTACAAGGCTTAGAAAATGAGTTCCCCAGGGCTCAATTGTAGGTCTGATAATTTTTACACTTGTGTAAATGATATAGGAAAGACTATTGACTCTGCAAATTTCCATCTGTATGCTGATGACACATTTATTTATGCGTATCTAATATTGAGAAGGCTTTTCAAGACTTACATTTGGCTTTTGATGTTATTCAAAGGCAGCCTTTCGAATTGAAACTTGTGCTTAAAATGCAAGGAAAACAAAATGTATGGTTTGAAAGAAAACCGATGGGAGTCACTTGCAGATTTGATCTATAAAATGCCAAAGAATTAATAGGGTCACCTATAACTATCTTGGGATTTGGTAAGATGAAAATATGACTTTTAAACAGCACATTTATAAGAGCCATTGCGTTTCTATTTTAGGCACAAATCTTGTTTTTCAATGTTAGTCAGAAAGGATAATGTTCAAGGCACTTTTGTGTACAAAGCATTGATGGGACAACTCCCTTTGTATCTCTGTTCTTTACTGACCAGATCAGTCACTCAATACAGTCTTCGTTCACAGTCGCTGCTGTCCTTGTCTGTTCTTAAGGCTAGAACTGAGATGGAGAAACAAATCATTTTCCCATAATGCCCCTTCATCCAGGAACATGTTTCAAAAGATATTAACGTTTGGTGAGTTGGTGTCCTCGCCTGTTTTTAAGACTCTGATCGAAACAACACTGTTTGTGACAGCTGCTGTTTCGAATCTTCAATTGTATCTTTAACTTGTGACATGTTGTCTTTTGTGTGTATTCTGTGTTTTCTATAATGTTTTATGGACACGCTGCTATTTCCCCGTTTTGCCTTCTTGCCAGGTCGCCCTCACAAAAGACTGTTTTAACCTCAATGGGTTTTTACCTGGTTAAATATTTTGATTTTTTGATTTTTTAACAATGAAGAGCAAAACTTGCCGCTCTGTTCTGGGCCAGCTGGGGTTTAACTAGGTATTTCCTTGCAGCACTAGACCATATGACTGGCCAATAATCAAGATAAGACAAAACTGGAGCCTGCAGGACTTGCTTTTTGGAATGTGGTGTCAAAAAGCAGGGTATCTCTATCTCTTTATTACTGCCAGACCTCTCCCCATATTTAATCCATTTAATCCAGATTCAGCTGAGCTCTAGAATTTAGGGAATGATTTGTACCAAATCCAATGCTCTTAGTTTTAGAGATGTTCAGGACCAGTGGGGGCTGTGCTTTGGCAAAGTGGGTGGGGTTATATCCTTCCTGTTTGGCCCTGTCTGGGGGTGTCCTCGGATGGGGCCACAGTGTCTCCTGTCCCCTCCTGTCTCAGCCTCCAGTATTTATACTGCAGTAGTTTGTGTCGGGGGGCTAGGGTCAGTTTGTTATATCTGGAGTACTTCTCCTGTCCTATTCGGTGTCCTGTGTGAATCTAAGTGTGCGTTCTCTAATTCTCTCCTTTCTTTCTCTCTTTCGGAGGACCTGAGCCCTAGGACCATGCCCCAGGACTACCTGACATGATGACTCCTTGCTGTCCCCAGTCCACCTGGCCATGCTGCTGCTCCAGTTTCAACTGACCTGAGCCCTAGGACCATGCCCCAGGACTACCTGACATGATGACTCCTTGCTGTCCCCAGTCCACCTGGCCATGCTGCTGCTCCAGTTTCAACTGACCTGAGCCCTAGGACCGTGCCCCAGGACTACCTGACATGATGACTCCTTGCTGTCCCCAGTCCACCTGACCATGCTGCTGCTCCAGTTTCAACTTTCCTGCCTTACTATTATTCGACCATGCTGGTCATTTATGAACATTTGAACATCTTGGCCATGTTCTGTTATAATCTCCACCCGGCACAGCCAGAAGAGGACTGGCCACCCCACATAGCCTGGTTCCTCTCTAGGTTTCTTCCTAGGTTTTGGCCTTTCTAGGGAGTTTTTCCTAGCCGCCGTGCTTCTACACCTGCATTGCTTGCTGTTTGGGGTTTTAGGCTGGGTTTCTGTACAGCACTTTGAGATATCAGCTGATGTACGAAGGGCTATATAAATAAATTTGATTTGATTTGACAATGAGACAACTTTCACTTCTATTTATCAAAATATCTGTTTGTAAATGTACCATTAAAAAGTAACATGATCACCTTAAGGCACTTAAGGAAATCATGAATGTCATGGATATATTGGAATTAGTGGATATGTGGAGACTTAAATATCCTGACCTAGTGAAATATACATGGAGGAGGTTTAATACCCTGTCCTAGTGAGATATACATGGAGGAGGCTTAATATCCTGACCTAGTGAGATATACATGGAGGAGGTTTAATACCCTGTCCTAGTGAAATATACATGGAGGAGGTTTAATACCCTGTCCTAGTGAAATATACATGGAGGAGGTTTAATACCCTGTCCTAGTGAGATATACATGGAGGAGGTTTAATACCCTGTCCTAGTGAGATATACATGGAGGAGGCTTAATATCCTGACCTAGTGAGATATACATGGAGGAGGTTTAATACCCTGTCCTAGTGAAATATACATGGAGGAGGTTTAATACCCTGTCCTAGTGAAATATACATGGAGGAGGTTTAATACCCTGTCCTAGTGAAATATACATGGAGGAGGTTTAATACCCTGTCCTAGTGAGATATACATGGAGGAGGTTTAATACCCTGTCCTAGTGAGATATACATGGAGGAGGCTTAATATCCTGACCTAGTGAGATATACATGGAGGAGGCTTAATATCCTGACCTAGTGAGATATACATGGAGGAGGTTTAATCAAGCTAGTCGTCTTGACTACTTTCTTATACCATTCTCTCTGGCACCAAAAGTTTTTTTTTTTTTAAGTGTTGATAGGGGACAGAATGCGGTCGGATCATCACATAATTGGCATATATATTACTCTTACAGAATTTCCACGTGGGCGAGGATATTGGAAATTTAATCAAAGCCTACTAGATGATGAATTGTTTAACTAGGACAGAAGAATTTATAACAGACTTTTTCAGACATAACATAGGTACAGCAGATCCCCTTATTGTATGGGACACTTTTAAGTATGTCTTTAGAGGCAATGCAGTTCAGTACTCATCTATAAAACAAAAGCACCTTAGATCAAGAGTCCATATTAACAAAGGAAATTGAAGGACTAACAGTACAGTTAGATAGCAATAAAAACTGTACCATAGAGACACAGAATAAGTTAGAGGAAAAACAAAAAGAAATGGAGGAATTTATTCCAGAAAGATCCAGTGTAATAGATTAGTTGGTAGAGCATGGCGCTTGTAACACCAGGATAGTGGGTTCGATCCCCGGGACCACCCATACGTAGAATGTATGCACACATGACTGTAAGTCGCTTTGGATAAAAGCGTCTGCTAAATGGCATATATTATTATATTATTATTATATATATTTAAAGCATACTGGATGGAATATGGGGGAAAATGCACCTAATTATTTTTCAATCTTCAATATAGAAATGCTACCCCCCCAAAAAATGTATTAATAATAATATAATAATAATAATATATGCCATTTAGCAGACGCTTTTATCCAAAGAGACTTACAGTAAAACTTGTAACAAATGATGAAGTCATTCATGATTCACAGAATATTTGGAAAGAGGAAGTAAAGTACTTTAAAAGAATATGTTTTCATTTCAGTCTCCTCCATCTCCACTAACTGAAACGAATTGTATGGATTTGTTTCCTAATAATAATGTAAAGTTCACATGAGTCTTCCTGAACAGATGTTAAGGCCAAATTATAGAGGAGGAAATTTCTGATGCAATTAAAGCCTTTAGGGCTGGGAAAACTCCAGGACTGGATGGCATACCAGTGGAGGTATACCAAACTCCAGGGCTGGATGGCATACCAGTGGGGGTATACCAAACTCCAGGGCTGGATGGCATACCAGTGGGGGTATACCAAACTCCAGGGCTGGATGGCATACCAGTGGGGGTATACCAAACTCCAGGGCTGGATGGCATACCAGTGGGGGTATACCAAACTCCAGGGCTGGATGGCATACCAGTGGAGGTATACCAAACTCCAGGGCTGGATGGCATTCCAGTGGGGGTATACCAAACTCCAGGGCTGGATGGCATACCAGTGGGGGTATACCAAACTCCAGGGCTGGATGGCATACCAGTGGAGGTATACCAAACTCCAGGGCTGGATGGCATACCAGTGGGGGTATACCAAACTCCAGGGCTGGATGGCGTACCAGTGGAGGTATACCAAACTCCAGGGCTGGATGGCATACCAGTGGAGGTATACCAAACTCCAGGGCTGGATGGCATACCAGTGGAGGTATACCAAACTCCAGGGCTGGATGGCATACCAGTGGGGGTATACCAAACTCCAGGGCTGGATGGCATACCAGTGGAGGTATACCAAACTCCAGGGCTGGATGGCATACCAGTGGGGGTATACCAAACTCCAGGGCTGGATGGCATACCAGTGGAGGTATACCAAACTCCAGGGCTGGATGGCATACCAGTGGGGGTATACCAAACTCCAGGGCTGGATGGCATACCAGTGGGGGTATACCAAACTCCAGGGCTGGATGGCATACCAGTGGAGGTATACCAAACTCCAGGGCTGGATGGCATACCAGTGGAGGTATACCAAACTCCAGGGCTGGATGGCATACCAGTGGGGGTATACCAAACTCCAGGGCTGGATGGCATACCAGTGGGGGTATACCAAACTCCAGGGCTGGATGGCATACCAGTGGGGGTATACCAAACTCCAGGGCTAGATGGCATACCAGTGGGGGTATACCAAACTCCAGGGCTGGATGGCATACCAGTGGAAGTATACCAAACTCCAGGACTGGATGGCATACCAGTGGAAGTATACCAAACTCCAGGACTAGATGGCATACCAGTGGAAGTATACCAAACTCCAGGGCTGGATGGCATACCAGTGGAGGTATACCAAACTCCAGGGCTGGATGACATACCAGTGGAAGTATACCAAACTCCAGGGCTGGATGGCATACCAGTGGAAGTATACCAAACTCCAGGGCTGGATGACATACCAGTGGAAGTATACCAAACTCCAGGGCTGGATAACATACCAGTGGAAGTATACCAAACTCCAGGGCTATATGGCGTACCAGTGGAGGTATACCAAACTCCAGGGCAGGATGGCATACCAGTGGAAGTATACCAAACTCCAGGGCTAGATGACATACCAGTGGAGGTATACCAAACTCCAGGGCTGGATGGCATTCCAGTGGAGGTATACCAAACTCCAGGGCTGGATTGCATACCAGTGGTGGTATACCAAACTCCAGGGCTGGATGGCATACCAGTGGAAGTATACCAAACTCCAGGGCTGGATGGCATACCAGTGGTGGTATAC
Organism: Oncorhynchus gorbuscha; assembly: GCF_021184085.1. NCBI lineage: Eukaryota > Metazoa > Chordata > Actinopteri > Salmoniformes > Salmonidae > Oncorhynchus > Oncorhynchus gorbuscha. The sequence goes on from NC_060183.1 coordinate 8,521,698, forward strand.
CAAAGTCCAGGGCTGGATGGCATACCAGTGGAAGTATACCAAACTCCAGGGCTGGATGGCATACCAGTGGAAGTATACCAAACTCCAGGGCTATATGGCGTACCAGTGGAGGTATACCAAACTCCAGGGCAGGATGGCATACCAGTGGAAGTATACCAAACTCCAGGGCTAGATGACATACCAGTGGAGGTATACCAAACTCCAGGGCTGGATGGCATTCCAGTGGAGGTATACCAAACTCCAGGGCTGGATGGCATACCAGTGGTGGTATACCAAACTCCAGGGCTGGATTGCATACCAGTGGTGGTATACCAAACTCCAGGGCTGGATGGCATACCAGTGGAAGTATACCAAACTCCAGGGCTGGATGGCATACCAGTGGTGGTATACCAAAGTCCAGGGCTGGATGGCATACCAGTGGAAGTATACCAAACTCCAGGGCTGGATGGCATACCAGTGGTGGTATACCAAACTCCAGGGCTAGATGGCATACCAGTGGAGGTATACCAAACTCCAGGGCTGGATGGCATTCCAGTGGAGGTATACCAAACTCCAGGGCTGGATGACATACCAGTGGAAGTATACCAAACTCCAGGGCTGGATGACATACCAGTGGAAGTATACCAAACTCCAGGGCTGGATGACATACCAGTGGAAGTATACCAAACTTTTTTTGATATACTCCGAGGACCATTATTAGCATGTTGTAACCACTCCTATATAAATGGTAGATTATCAGACATTCAACAAGAAGGTCTGATATCATTATTACTGAAACAGGACCCAAGTGGTATATATAAAGATCCAGTCCATTTCAAAAATTGGAGACCTCTTATACTTCAGTGTTGTGATGCAAAAATCCTAGATACAATCTTCCCAGCTCTGCAGATTTGCTGTGAGGAAGCAGGCTCATTAGATAATTTATTTTGGTATTGTCCATATGTAGCTCGTTTTTGGTCACAGGTCCAGGAATGGCTGAAGAATTGCAACATTTGCCCCGAACCAACACTGCAGATAGCAATACTGGGTCATTTGAAAAGCCATAGTCACTCAATCAATAATATAATTATTTTTGCAAAAATGTTTATCTTTAATGTACAATCTGTAGAAGCTATGAGAATAGAAAGGTTCAGTACTTTTGTAAAGCATCACAGCACAGTTGAAAAATATATGGCAAATAGAAATCCAATATGGATGATGTTGAGAGACAGATGGGAGAGGTTGAATGGAGCTGAAGGGACTGGATGGTGTTGAGAGAGAGATGGGAGGTTGTTGAATGGAGCTGAAGGGACTGGATGATGTTGAGAGATAGATGGGAGAGGTTGAATGGAGCTGAAGGGACTGGATGGTGTTAAGAGATAGATGGGAGGGGTTGAATGGAGCTGAAGGGACTGGATGGTGTTGAGAGATAGATGGGAGGGGTTGAATGGAGCTGAAGGGACTGGATGGTGTTAAGAGATAGATGGGAGGGGAAGAATGGAGCTGAAGGGACTGGATGGTGTTGAGAGAGAGATGGGAGGTTGTTGAATGGAGCTGAAGGGACTGGATGATGTTGAGAGATAGATGGGAGGTTGTTGAATGGAGCTGAAGGGTGGGACTAATAACAAGATAAACCATGTTAAACCTACGGGGTCTGTAAAATGTATACAGGTTCAGAACTTTTGTCAAATAGCACAGTTACAAACAGAAATCAAACTGGACGGACATCAGAAATAGAGGAAGGACTAAAAACATACTAAATATGAAGATTGTAAAATTGATTGCGTCTGTAAAATGTGTATAAGATGTATAAAGCCTAAGCCTGGGTGTTATTGTTTATTAGTTTACTCCAATTGGAGGAGGGGTGGTAGGGTTTGGGGAATAATAAAGGTATATTCTTTAAAACGTATGTATGTCTATATAGGTATGTGTATGTATATATGCATATGTGTATGTATATGTATATGTATATGAATATATATATTTACCACCCCAAAATATATGGGGGAAAGGAAATGATGCAGACAATTACATTGATGGAAGCAACAATCTATCTGCAATATTAAGCTGATCCAACCCTTAAAATGTATAAAAAAATGTAAAATACATTTTTAAAAAGCTTATAGGTCTGCTGTTAGAACCAGTAAAGTTCGCTTTACCACTCTTGAGTAACATAATGACTTTGGCTTCCCTCCATGCCTGAGGACAAAGACTTTCCTCTAGGCTCAGATTAAAGATATGACAGATAGGAGTGGCTATAGAGTCAGCCACCATCCTCGGTAGCTGTCCATCTAAGTTGTCAATGCCAGGAGGTTTGTCTTTATTGATCGTTAACAATAAGTTTTCCACCTCTCCCACACTAACTTTACAAAATTCTAATTTGCGATGCTTTTCTTTCATTATTAGATTTTTTTTATGCATGAATACGATGACTCACTGCTCGTTGTTGGCATTTCCCACTCAGGTTTTCATGAAAATAATTGGCAATATCAAATGGTTTTGTGATGAATAAGCCATCTGATTCATTGAAAGATGGAGTTGAATTTGTCTTGCTGCCCATAATTTCAGTTAATGCACTCCAAAGCCCCCCCCCCCCCATCATTCTTTATATCATTGATCTTGGCTTCATAATACAGTTCAGTCACATAATTTCTTCATTTGCAGTAAGTCAGCCAGTCAGATGTGTTTTTCAATTCCTCATTAATCCATGGAGCTCTAACAGGTGCATGTTTATCAATAATTGGAAGAAGCCATTTCAATGCAGCTTCTGGATTCTCCTTATTATTCACAATCAGAACAACAAATATGTTTAACATCATCCACATAAGAGTCACAGCTAAATATTTTGGTATGACTAACCACATAACGGCACATACAGCACTGTAGAACTTAACATAACATACAGATAGGCTACAGCACTATAGAGCTAGAGATAACAGATAGGCTATATCACTGTAGAGCTAGAGATAACAGATAGGCTATAGCACTGTAGAGCTAGAGATAATAGATAGGCTATAGCACTGTAGAGCTAGAGATAACAGATAGGCTATAGCACTGTAGAACTTAACATAACATACAGATAGGCTACAGCACTATAGAGCTAGAGATAACAGATAGGCTATAGCACTGTAGAACTTAACATAACATACAGATAGGCTACAGCACTATAGAGCTAGAGATAACAGATAGGCTATAGCACTGTAGAACTTAACATAACATACAGATAGGCTACAGCACTATAGAGCTAGAGATAACAGAAAGGCTATAGCACTGTAGAGCTAGAGATAACAGATAGGCTATAGCACTATAGAGCTAGAGATAACATACAGATAGGCTAGAGCACTATAGAGCTAGAGGCTACAGCACTGTAGAGCTAGAGATAACAGATAGGCTATAGCACTGTAGAGCTAGAGATAACAGATAGGCTATATCACTGTAGAGCTAGAGATAACAGATAGGCTATAGCACTGTAGAGCTAGAGATAATAGATAGGCTATAGCACTGTAGAGCTAGAGATAACAGATAGGCTATAGCACTGTAGAGCTAGAGATAACAGATAGGCTATAGCACTGTAGAACTTAACATAACATTCAGATAGGCTATAGCACTGTAGAGCTAGAGATAACAGATAGGCTATAGCACTGTAGAACTTAACATAACATTCAGATAGGCTATAGCACTGTAGAGCTAGAGATAACAGATAGGCTATAGCACTGTAGAACTTAACATAACATTCAGATAGGCTATAGCACTGTAGAGCTAGAGATAACAGATAGGCTATAGCACTGTAGAACTTAACATAACATACAGATAGGCTATAGCACTATAGAGCTAGAGATAACAGATAGGCTACATCACTGTAGAACTTAACATAACATTCAGATAGGCTACAGCACTATAGAGCTAGAGATAACAGATAGGCTACAGCACTGTAGAGCTAGAGATAACAGATAGGCTACATCACTGTAGAACTAAAGATAACATACAGATATATGTGTGACTGGAAGGCCACGCTCCTAAATCAATGCTGCTCCATCTTCCCCATATACAGTGCATTCGGAAAGTATTCTGAAAACTTGACTTTTTCGACATTTTGTTACGTTACAGCCTTATTCTACAATGGATAAAATGATGACAAAATAACAGAAACACCTTATTTCTGTAAGTATTCAGACCCTTTGCTATGAGGCTCAGAATAGAGTTCAGGTGCATCACGTTTCCAATGGGATGTTTCTACAACTTGATTGGAGTCCACCTGTGGTAAATTCAATTGATTAGACGTGGGGTACCAAAACATTTCTGCAACATTGAAGGGCCCCAAGAACACAGTGGCCTCCATCATTCTTAAATGGAAGACGTTTGGAACCACCAAGACTCTTCCTAGAGCTGGCCACCCGGCTAAACTGAGCAATCGGGGGAGATGGGCCTTGGTCAGGGTGGTGAACAAGAACCCGATGGTCGCTCTGACAGAGCTCCAAAGTTTCTCTGTGGAGATGGGAGAATCTTCTAGAAGAACAACCCTCTCTGCAGCACTCCACCAATCAGGCCTTTATGGTAGAATGGCCAAATGGAAGCCACTCCTCAGTAAAAGGCCCATAACAACCCACTTGAAGTTTGCCTAAAGGCACCTAAAGGACTCTCAGACAATGAGAAACAAGATTCTCTGATCTGATGAAACCAAGATTAGACTCTTTGGCCTGAATGCCAAGCGTCACTTCTGGAGAAAACCTGGCACCATCCCTATGGTGAAGCATGGTGATGGCATCATCCTGTGGGGATGTTTTTCAATGGCAGGGACTGGGAGACTAGTCAGGATCGAGGGAAAGATGAATGGAGCAAAGTACAGAGAGATCCTTGATGAAAACCTGCTCCAGAGCACTCAGGACTTCACCTTCCAACAGGACAACAACCCTAAGCACACAGCCAAGACAACGCAGCAGTGGCTTCGGGACAAGTCTCTGAATCTCCTTGTGGCCCAGCCAGAGCCCAGACTTGAACCCGATCATACATCTCTGGAAAGACCTGAAAATAGCTGTGCAGCGACACTCCCCATCTAACCTGACAGAGCTTGAGAGGATCTGCAGAGAAGAATCTGAGAAACTCCCCAAATACAGGTGTGCCAATCTTGTAGTGTCATATCCAAGAAGACTCGAGGCTGTAATCGCTGCAACAAAGTACTGAGTAAATAGTTTGAATACTTATGTAAATGTGATTTCTGTTTTTTATTTGTAATACATTTTCAAAAATGTCTAAACCTGTTTTTGCTTTGTCATTATGGGTTATTGTGTGTAGATGGTGGGGGGGGGGGGACTATTTAATCAATTTTAGAATAAAGGCTGTAATGAACAAAATGTGGAAGAGGCCAAGGGATCTGAATATTTTCCGAATGCACCGTAGCCTACTCAGAGCCAAGTCAGAGTCTTCCCACACAGCCGTTGTACCTTCTGAATGTCAGCTCCAGCTTCTTGTTCTCCGAAGGACAGAGTGAGAGTGTCTGTGTCACACTAGCATGATTCCAAACAGAGAAGTGAGGATCGAAGGAAGATAAGCCACTTCAGACATGTAATACATGTATCACTAGCCACTTTAAACTATGCCACTTAATGTAATGTTTACATACCCTACATTATTCATCTCATATATATATATACCATCTACTGCATCTTTATGTAATACATGTATCACTAGCCACTTTCAACTATGCCACTTTGTTTACATACTCATCTCATATGTATATACTGTACTCGATACCATCTACTGCATCTTGCCTATGCCGCTCTGTACCATCACTCATTCATATATCTTTATGTACATATTCTTTATCCTTTTACACTTATGTGTATAAGGTAGTAGTTTTGGAATTGTTAGGTTAGATTACTCGTTGGTTATTACTGCATTGTCGGAACTAGAAGCACAAGCATTTCACTACACTCGCATTAACATCTGCTAACCATGTGTATGTGACAAATACAATTTTATTTGATTTTTTCATTAACTTACTCACAGTGGAGATGCAGCTTCTGCTGTGAGCTCAAAAGAGGACCTGGGAAAGGAGGGGGGGGGGGGAATCCATTCTAAAGACCACAGGATCTACTGTTATGTTTGCATGGCAGGCTGTTCTGTGTGTGTTGAATCAGAATGGGTAAAATGAGTTAAAATATTTGGAGTCCCAAACTCCCAGCAGGAGATTGACATTCAAGTGCATTAAAGGAAAAATCCACCCAAAACCACTCATTCCTTTAATTTAGTGTTAAATATCACTAGGTGAGAACAATATTTTTTGTGAACAAATGTTTCATTTAGGAGTTATAATAAGGTTGATATCAACATGGAAAATCATTGTGGAAACCTGTTGCACCACTAGTCGACTACAAAATCCACAATGCAATGCTCTCTCTATGGGCTTGCTGGCTCCCTAGCTAGGTAGCTAGCTAGCAAACGTAGCTACACACAATAAAACCAAAGACAATATCATCATGTGTTAGCTGTAAAATTGCCTAAAAAAACCTGCACTATCAATTTAGGAGTCTATAATCTCCCCATATTCAACCTGCAGATCGATGTGCTTCACAGAGTGGAGTCTGACATTCACAACAGCAAATAAAATTTGAGGAGATGGGAAACGTTGCCCATGCTAAGGTAATGGGCCGCGCGGTGCATTCTGGGCGACTCTTGGACAAGGAGCGCCTCTCCTTCAAGGAGTGAACGGGAGTTTATTGGGCGCAAGCTCAGAACCCTACATTAGCACAAATTTTGCCAACAATAAGTCCATAATTACAAATCTTTTCTGAGATCTGAGATAATTAACTTGCTATATGGAGTATCGTATAGCTTTGTAATCGTGACATTGTGTATTTTTGAGGAAAATAGGCACGTTTCTCGGAATACTCTGACTTTGAGAAGGGATTGCGTGAAAATTAGCTTAGCAACCGCGTGACAGCTGGGTGTGGCGCTATGATAAAGTACACATTTCTTGAGGTAGGAATATCGCAAAAATATGATCAATGGCTCATTCAAGAGAAGACAACCTACCGCGTTATGACACCAGCCAGTATTGTATTCTGACATGTATGATCTAAAACTCGTATTCCTATACACTTATAGTGTAATGAGAGAGACTTTATCTCAGTGCTACGTCATACCGGCCGGATCTCTGCCTGCTTGAACGCCAATAACTCAGATACACATGAAAACATGAAATGACCCAGGGAATCGATATAACATCACTCAGATACACATGAAAACATGAAATGACCCAGGGAATCAATAGAACATCACTCAGATACACATGAAAACATGAAATGACCCAGGGAATCGATATAACATCACTCTGATACACATGAAAACATGAAATGACCCAGGGAATCGATAGAACATCACTCAGAGATGCACAGAAACAACATAACTTTCCAAATTGGGTGAAGCTTTTCTTTAAACAGGAAAGAGCGATGTCAGATTCCCTTTTCTCCTTCACTTTGTTTCAGAGTAAGCCACAGCTATCGGTAGCCATCTTTACCCTGGTCCTTTTAATATTCAAGAGTCTGGAGGTGTCTATACTGTTTCACTAAGAACCAAGAACCCTGGGATCGCTGTGTGTAGTTCAGTTAGTAGAGCATGGTGCTTGCAATGCTAGAGTAGTGGGTTTGATTCCCGGGACCACTCAAACATAAACAATGTATGTATGCGTTACTGTAAGCCACTTTAGAAAGAAGCGTCTACTAAATGGCATATACGCGGAACTCAAATATAAACGCAACATGTAAAGTGTTGGTCCCATGTTTCATGAGCTGAAATAAAAGATCCTAGACATTTTCAATACGAACAAAAAGCTTATTTCTCTAAAATGTCTCACAAATGTGTTTATATCCCTCTTATTGAGCATTTATGGTCCTTCTGTAGCTCAGTTGGTAGAGCATGGCGCTTGTAACGCCAGGGTAGTGGGTTCGATTCCCGGGACCACCCATACGTAGAATGTATGCACACATGACTGTAAGTCGCTTTGGATAAAAGCGTCCGCTAAATGGCATATATTATTATTATTATTATTTATGCCTTGCCAAGATAATCCATTCACATGACAGGTGTGGCATCGTGATCATTTCACAGGCCGCTCTAAAAATGTGCAGTTTTGGCACACAACACAATGCCACAACACCAGATACTGACTGGTTTTCGGATTCACGCCCCTACCTGTTTTTTTAAGGTATCAGTGACCAACAGATGTATATCTGTATTCCCAGTCATGTCAAATCCATAGATTTGGGTCTAATTTATTTATTTGAATGGATTGATTTCCTAATTGTGAACTGTAACTCAGTAAACTCTTTGAAATTGGTGCATGTCGCGTTTCTATTTTTTCTTTCCAGTGTATTATTGTTTTCCTCGCTCTGGTGATTCATCCACCGTTGAAAGGCTTGATTTTTCTGTGCATTTTTTCGGAACACGAGATAATTCGCACGACCGTCAAACAGATATGATATTAATCCAATAGAGGATTGTTTTTTTTCGCGTGGGGAAAGTGAGGATGGCACCTTCATCCCTAAGAGGCAACATCCTGCTCTGATTGCGTCACATTTCCATGGTAACACACCAACCCAGACATCCATATGGCTGGTTGCCAACAGTGAACGCCTTTTGTAACTAGATAATGTAGATCCGCAGTGTAGCTGTAGGCCTATTGTGTCAGTAGATGGCTACAAACTGCGGGCTAATTTCACTGAAAAGACCAGAGAGAGAGAGAGAGAGAGAGAGAGAGAGAGAAGAACAGTTCTCTGAGATGAACCTTGCGTCGGTCTGCCAGATGGCCACAAATGGGCTCTACTTCTACCACCACAACGATGCGGTTACTGTTTTAAAGATGGATTTAACTCAAAAAATGACAGCAAATCAACAAAAACACATTGCCTCTAAATTACCGCTAAATAAATGTTCTATGGGTTGACGACTCTAATCGTGTTTGCATGACAACTAAACTCACTACTGGTTCTCAGGCCTGCTGAGACCCGTTTTATGGTGTGTAATTTTCAATTGAATATATTTGGGTAAAAAAAATCATATACAGTAGGATGTACATTGTATTCCCAGAGGATATTACTGGAAAGTATTCCTAAAAACACTTCTTTCCAAAGTAGTCCTCGATCTATGGTTAAAATAAATAAAACATCTAATGATTGAAAGACAAGACAAGATTACAAACAACCACATTATAATTCAAATTGTCGTACCAAAAGAAAGTGCCACTATATATCTGGTGAATCTGATTAATGATAGAGACGTCCCATACACAGACACAATGCTCTCAGCCTTCTGGGTTTCTGATTTATTGGGGATAACACTATTTACAGGGAGGAAAATCACAATGTGTCTTATCAGTGTCCCCAGGCAGTCTGCAGATCGCCTTACAAACCCCATTCATCACACCTGAATGCTGAACACCAATAGAGTGACTGGCACTTTGATTAATGTACCTCCCTTTTCCTGAAACACATTTTAGGCAGAAACAGAAGAGGAGATTCAGTAAAACTTTGAGTTATTTGTACAATGGGGAATTTGAACAAAGTGCTCAATTGAATGAAGGCCTATATCAGATAAGTTGCTAATTACGGTATTATTCTAATATAATGTAGATCAGGTGCTAAGGGTAGGTAACAACACATCTGCCACACTGATCCTCACCTAGGGGGCCCCTCAGGGGTGTGTGCTCAGCCCCCTCCTGTACTCCCTGTTCACTCATCACTGCACAGCCAGGCACGACTCCAACACAGTCATTAAGTTTGCCAATGACACAACAGTGGTAGGCCTGATCACCGACAATGATGAGCCTATAGGGAGGAGGTCAGAGACCTGACCGTGTGGTGCAAAGACAACAACCTCTCCAAATAAAATGTATTTGTCACATACACATGGTTAGCAGATGTTAATGCGAGTGTAGCGAAATGCTTGTGCTTCTAGTTCCGACAATGCAGTAATAACCAACGAGTAATCTAACCTAACAATTTCTCAACAACTACCTTATACACACAAGTGTAAAGGGATATAGAATATGTACATAAAGATATATGAATGAGTGATGGTACAGAACGACATAGGCAAGATGCAGTAGATGGTATCGAGTACAGTATATACATATGAGATGAGTAATGTAGGGTATGTAAACAAAGTGGCATAGTTTAAAGTGGCTAGTGATACATGTATTACATAAAGATGCAGTAGATGATATAGAGTAGAGTATATACATATTCATATGAGATGTTCATGTAGGGTATGTAAACATTATATTAAGTAGCATTGTTTAAAGTGGCTAGTGATATATTTTACATCAATTTACATCAATTCCCATTATTAAAGTGGCTGGAGTTGAGTCAGTGTGTTGGCAGCAGCCACTCAATGTTAGTGGTGGCTGTTTAACAGACTGATGGCCTTGAGATAGAAGCTGTTTTTCAGTCTCTCGGTCCCTGCTTTGATGCACCTGTACTGACCTCACCTTCTGGATGATAGCGGGGTGAACAGGCAGTGGTTCGGGTGGTTGATGTCCTTGATGATCTTTATGGCCTTCCTGTAACAACGGGTGGTGTAGGTGTCCTGGAGGCCAGGTAGTTTGCCCCCGGTGATGCGTTGTGCAGACCTCACTACCCTCTGGAGAGCCTTACGGTTGTGGGCGGAGCAGTTGCCGTACCAGGCGGTGATACAGCCGGACAGAATGCTCTCGATTGTGCATCTGTAGAAGTTTGTGAGTGCTTTTGGTGACAAGACAAATTTCTTCAGCCTCCTGAGGTGGAAGAGGCGCTGCTACGCCTTCTTCACCATGCTGTCTGTGTGGGTGGACCAATTCAGTTTGTCCGTGATATGTACACCGAGGAAATGAAAACTTACTACCCTCTCCACTACTGTCCCATCGATGTGGATACGGGGTGCTCCCTCTGCTGTTTCCTGAAGTCCACAATCATCTCCTTTGTTTTGTTGACGTTGAGTGTGAGGTTATTTTCGTGACACCACACTCCGAGGGCCCTCACCTCCTCCCTGTAGGCCGTCTCGTCGTTGTTGGTAATCAAGCCTACCACTGTAGTGTCGTCCGCAAACTTGATGATTGAGTTGTAGGCGTGCATGGCCACGCAGTCGTGGGTGAACAGGAAGTACAGGAGAGGGCTCAGAACGCACTTTGTGGGGCCCCAGTGTTGAGGATCAGCGGGGTGTAGATGTTGTTACCTACCCTCACCACCTGGGGGTGGCCCGTCAGGAAGTCCAGTACCCAGTTGCACAGGGCGGGGTCCAGACCCAGGGTCTCGAGCTTGATGGCGAGTTTGTAGTGTACTAAGGTGTTAAATGCTGAACTGTAATCGATGAACAGCATTCTTACATAGGTATTCCTCTTTTCCAGATGGGTTAGGGCAGTGTGCAGTGTGGTTGAGATTGCGTCATCTGTGGACCTATTTGGGCGGTAAGCAAATTGGAGTGGGTCTAGGGTGTCAGGTAGGGTGGAGGTGATATGGTCCTTGACTGGTCTCTCAAAGCACTTCATGATGACGGAAGTGAGTGCTACGGGGCGGTAGTCGTTTAGCTCAGTTACCTTAGCTTTTGTGGGAACAGGGACAATGGTGGCCATCTTGAAGCATGTGGGAACAGCAGACTGGGATAAGGATATATTGAATATGTCCGTAAACACACCAGCCAGCTGGTCTGCGCATGCTCTGAGGACGCGGCTGGGGATAGAGTCTGGGCCTGCAGCCTTGTGAGGGTTAACACGTTTAAATGTTTTACTCACTTCGGCTGCAGTGAAGGAGAGTCAGCATGTTTTGGTTGCAGCCGTGTCAGTGGCACTGTATTGTCCTCAAAGCGGGCAAAAAAGTAATTTAGTCTGTCTGGGAGCAAGACATCCTGGTCCGTGACGGGGCTGGTTTTCTTTTTGTAATCCGTGATTGACTGTAGACCCTGCCACATACCTCTTGTGTCTGAGCCGTTGAATTTTGACTCTACTTTGTCTCTATACTGACGCTTAGCTTGTTTGATTGCCTTGCGGAGGGAATAGCTACACTATTTATATTCGGTCAAGTTTCCGGTCACCTTGCCCTGGTTAAAAGCAGTGGTTTGGCTTTCAGTTTCACGCAAATGCTGCCATCAATCCCCGGTTTCTGGTTTGGGAATGTTTTAATCGTTGCTATGGGAACGACATGTCAATGCACTTTCTAATGAACTCGCTCGCCGAATCAGCACATTCGTCAATGTTGTTGTTGGAAGCTATGCGGAACAACATATCCCAATCCACGTGATCGAAGCAATCTTGAAGCGTGGAATCAGATTGGTCGGACCAACGTTGGACAGACCTCAGCGCGGGGCTTCTTGTTTTAGTTTCTATCTGTAGGCAGGGAGCAACAAAATGGTGTCGTGGTCAGCTTTTCCGAAAGGAGGGCGGGGGAGGGCCTTATATGCGTTGTGGAAATTAGAATAGCAATGATCCAAGGTTTTACCAGTCCTGGTTGTGCAATCGATATGCTGATACAATTTCGGGTGTCTTGTCTTCAGATTAGCCTTGTTAAAATCCCCAGCTACAATGAATGCAGCCTCAGGATATGTGGTTTCCAGTTTATAAAGAGTCAAATAAAGTTCGTTCAGGGCCATCGTCGTGTCTGCTTGGGGGGGAATATATACGGCTGTGATTATTATCGAAGAGAATTCTCTTGGTAGATAATGCGGTTGACATTTGATTGTGAGGAATTCTAAGTCAAGTGAACATAAGGACTTGAGTTCCTGTATGTTGTTGTGATCACACCACGTCTCGTTAATCATAAGGCATACGCCCCCGCCCCCTCAATTTGATCAAGACAAAGGAGATGTTTGTGGACTACAGGAAAAGGAGGACCGAGCATGTCCCCTCTCATCGACGGGGAAGTAGTGGAGCAGGTTGAGAGCTTCAAATTCCTTGGCGTCCACATCACCAACAAACTAACATGGTCCAAGCACACCACGATAGTCGTGAAGAGGGCACGACAAAACCTATTCCCCCTCAGGAGACTGAAAAGATTTGGCATGGGTCCTCAGATCCTCAAAAGGTTCTACAGCTGCACCATCGAGAGCATCCTGACAGGTTGCATCACTGCCTGGTTAGGCAACTGCTCGGCCTCCGACAACAAGGAACTACAGAGGGTAGTGCGTACTGCCCAGTACATCACCGGGGCCAAGCTTCCTGCCATCCAGGACCTCTACACCAGGCGGTGTCAGAGGAAGGCTCTAAAATTGGTCAAAGACTCCAGCCACCCTAGTCATAGACTGTTCTCTCTGCTACCGCACGGCAAGCTGTACCGGAGCTCCAAGTCTAGCTCCAAGAGGTACCCCCTGTATATAGACCCACTATTGTTATTTACTGCTGTGCCAGGGAGAGAGTCCAAACCCCTCCTCTGGTTCTCTGGTGTACATAATCAGAATTATTCTTGTTGAATCACACAAAATGTTAATAATTATTTTTTATTTTATGACATGTGGTATGTAGGTTTAAGTGGAAGAATGACACCTCCTCTCCAACTCTACACATACAGTATGTCTCCCTGGATACGTGTTGCCATGTCGACGTCACTGGTGGTTGAATCTACATGTCATGTTTGTCATTTATTGTCATGTCTTGTCCCTGTGCTCCCCATGCTATTCGTTTCCCTCTGCTGGTCTTGTTTGGTTCTATCCTTCTCTCTCCCCCTCCCTCTCTCACTCTCTCGCTCTCTCTTCTCTCTGTCGTTCCGTTCCTGCTCCCAGCTGTTCCTATTCCCCTAATCATCATTTAGTCTTCCCACACCTGTTCCCGATCCTTTCCCCTGATTAGACTCCCTATTTATTCCTTTGTGATCCGTTCCTGTTCCGTCGGTTCCTTGTATTGTATTCACCATGCTGTGATTGCGTTTCGCCCTGTCCTGTCGTGTTTTTTGCCGTGATTGTGTATCACCCTGTCCTGTCGTGTTTTGTGCCTTCATCAGACGCTGCGTGTGAGCAGGTGTCTCAGTCGACTACGGCCTGCGCCTACCCGAAGCGACCTGCAGTCTGTGGCCGCTTCTCCAGTTGTTTTCCCCTCTACAAATCTAGAGGATGTCAGTTATTCCGTTTTGAACATTATTAAACTCTGTTTCTGTTAAGTCGCTTTTGGGTCCTCTTTTACCTGCATGACAGAAGGAACCGACCAAGGAATGGACCCAGCGACTTCAGACGCTCGTTACACTGCCGTCGAGTTCCAAGGAGCCATGCTCGGCAGACACGAGCAGGAATTGTCTGCTGCTCGCCATGCCGTGGAGAACCTGGCCGCTCAGGTTTCCGACCTCTCTGGACAGTTCCAGAGTCTACGTCTCGTGCCACCTGTTACTCCCTGGCCTGCCGAGCCTCCAGAACCCAGGGTTAATAACCCACCTTGCTACTCCGGGCAGCCCACTGAGTGCCGCTCCTTTCTCACGCAGTGTGAGATTGTGTTCTCTCTCCAACCCCACACATACTCTAGAGAGAGAGCTCGGGTTGCTTACGTCATTTCACTCCTTACTGGCCGGGCTCGAGAATGGGGCACAGCTATCTGGGAGGCAAGGGCTGATTGCTCTAACAGATTCCAGAACTTTAAAGAGGAGATGATTCGGGTTTTTGACCGTTCAGTTTTTGGTGAGGAGGCTTCTAGGGCCCTGGCTTCCTTATGCCAAGGTGAACGGTCCATAACGGATTATTCCATTGAGTTTCGCACTCTTGCTGCCTCTAGTGAGTGGAACGAGCCGGCGCTGCTCGCTCGTTTTCTGGAGGGACTCCACGCAGCGGTTAAGGATGAGATTCTCTCCCGGGAGGTTCCTTCAGATGTGGACTCTTTGATTGCTCTCGCCATCCGCATAGAACGACGGGTAGATCTTCGTCACCGGGCTCGTGGAAGAGAGCTCGCATCAACGGTGTTTCCCTGCTCCGCATCGCAACCATCTCCCTCCTCTGGCTTTGAGACTGAGCCCATGCAGCTGGGAGGGATTCGCATCTCGAATAAGGAGAGGGAACAGAGGATCACCAACCGCCTGTGCCTCTATTGCGGAGTTGCTGGACATTTTGTTATTTCATGTCCAGTAAGAGGCCAGAGCCCATCAGTAAGCGGAGGGCTACTGGTGAGCGCTACTACTCAGGTCCCTTCATCTAGATCTTGTACTACTATGTCGGTCCATCTACGCTGGACCGGTTCGGGTGCTACATGCAGTGCTTTGATTGACTCTGGGGCTGAGGGTTGTTTCATGGACGAAGCATGGGCTCGGAAACATAACATTCCTTTCAGACCGTTAGACAGGCCTACGCCCATGTTTGCCTTAGATGGTAGTCATCTTCCCAGTATCAAATTTGAGACACTACCTTTAACTCTCACAGTATCTGGTAACCACAGTGAGACTATGTCTTTTTTGATTTTCCGTTCACCGTTTACACCTGTTGTTTTGGGTCACCCCTGGCTTGTATGTCATAATCCTTCTATTAATTGGTCTAGTAATTCTATCCTATCCTGGAACGTTTCTTGTCATGTGAAGTGTTTAATGTCTGCCATCCCTCCCATTTCTTCTGTCCCTACTTCTCAGGAGGAACCTGGCGATTTGACAGGAGTGCCGGAGGAATATCATGATCTGCGCACGGTCTTCAGTCGGTCCCGAGCCAACTCCCTTCCTCCTCACCGGTCGTATGATTGTAGTATTGATCTCCTTCCGGGGACCACTCCTCCTCGAGGTAGACTATACTCTCTGTCGGCTCCCGAACGTAAGGCTCTCGAGGATTATTTGTCTGTGTCTCTTGACGCCGGTACCATAGTGCCTTCTTCCTCTCCGGCCGGGGCGGGGTTCTTTTTTGTTAAGAAGAAGGACGGTACTCTGCGCCCTGCGTGGATTATCGAGGGCTGAATGACATAACGGTTAAGAATCGTTATCCGCTTCCCCTTATGTCATCAGCCTTCGAGATTCTGCAGGGAGCCAGGTGCTTTACTAAGTTGGACCTTCGTAACGCTTACCATCTCGTGCGCATCAGAGAGGGGGACGAGTGGAAAACGGCGTTTAATACTCCGTTAGGGCATTTTGAGTACCGGGTTCTGCCGTTCGGTCTCGCCAATGCGCCAGCTGTTTTTCAGGCATTAGTTAATGATGTTCTGAGAGACATGCTGAACATTTTTGTTTTTGTCTATCTTGACGATATCCTGATTTTTTCT
This sequence comes from Oncorhynchus gorbuscha, assembly GCF_021184085.1. Classification (NCBI taxonomy): domain Eukaryota; kingdom Metazoa; phylum Chordata; class Actinopteri; order Salmoniformes; family Salmonidae; genus Oncorhynchus; species Oncorhynchus gorbuscha. The sequence continues at coordinate 8,537,851 of NC_060183.1, forward strand.
CCGTCACTCGAGATTCATGTTCAGCACGTTCGACGTGTTCTACAGCGCCTTTTAGAGAATTGTCTCTACGTAAAGGCTGAGAAGTGCTCTTTTCATGTCTCCTCCGTTACTTTTCTCGGTTCCGTTATTTCCGCTGAAGGCATTCAGATGGATTCCGCTAAGGTCCAAGCTGTCAGTGATTGGCCCGTTCCAAGGTCACGTGTCGAGTTGCAGCGCTTTTTAGGTTTCGCTAATTTCTATCGGCGTTTCATTCGTAATTTCGGTCAAGTTGCTGCCCCTCTCACAGCTCTTACTTCTGTCAAGACGTGTTTTAAGTGGTCCGGTTCCGCCCAGGGAGCTTTTGATCTTCTAAAAGAACGTTTTACGTCCGCTCCTATCCTCGTTACTCCTGACGTCACTAGACAATTCATTGTCGAGGTTGACGCTTCAGAGGTAGGCGTGGGAGCCATTCTATCCCAGCGCTTCCAGTCTGACGATAAGGTTCATCCTTGCGCTTATTTTTCTCATCGCCTGTCGCCATCTGAGCGCAACTATGATGTGGGTAACCGTGAACTGCTCGCCATCCGCTTAGCCCTAGGCGAATGGCGACAGTGGTTGGAGGGGGCGACCGTTCCTTTTGTCGTTTGGACAGACCATAAGAACCTTGAGTACATCCGTTCTGCCAAACGACTTAATGCCCGTCAAGCTCGTTGGGCGTTGTTTTTCGCTCGTTTCGAGTTTGTGATTTCTTACCGTCCGGGTAGCAAGAACACCAAGCCTGATGCCTTATCCCGTCTGTTTAGTTCTTCTGTGGCTTCTACTGATCCCGAGGGGATTCTTCCTTATGGGCGTGTTGTCGGGTTAACAGTCTGGGGAATTGAAAGACAGGTTAAGCAAGCACTCACGCACACTGCGTCGCCGCGCGCTTGTCCTAGTAACCTCCTTTTCGTTCCTGTTTCCACTCGTCTGGCTGTTCTTCAGTGGGCTCACTCTGCCAAGTTAGCGGGTCATCCCGGTGTTCGAGGCACTCTTGCGTCTATTCGCCAGCGCTTTTGGTGGCCGACTCAGGAGCGTGACACGCGCCGTTTCGTGGCTGCCTGTTCGGACTGCGCGCAGACTAAGTCGGGTAACTCTCCTCCTGCCGGTCGTCTCAGACCGCTCCCCATTCCTTCTCGACCATGGTCTCACATTGCCTTAGACTTCATTACCGGTCTGCCTTTGTCTGCGGGGAAGACTGTGATTCTGACGGTTGTCGATAGGTTCTCTAAGGCGGCACATTTCATTCCCCTCGCTAAACTTCCTTCCGCTAAGGAGACGGCACAAATCATTATTGAGAATGTATTCAGAATTCATGGCCTCCCGTTAGACGCCGTTTCAGACAGAGGTCCGCAATTCACGTCACAGTTTTGGAGGGAGTTCTGTCGTTTGATTGGTGCGTCCGTCAGTCTCTCTTCCGGGTTTCATCCCCAGTCTAACGGTCAAGCAGAGAGGGCCAATCAGACGATTGGTCGCATACTACGCAGCCTTTCTTTCAGAAACCCTGCGTCTTGGGCAGAACAGCTCCCCTGGGCAGAATACGCTCACAATTCGCTTCCTTCGTCTGCTACCGGGTTATCTCCGTTTCAGAGTAGTCTGGGTTACCAGCCTCCTCTGTTCTCATCCCAGCTTGCCGAGTCCAGCGTTCCCTCCGCTCAAGCGTTTGTCCAACGTTGTGAGCGCACCTGGAGGAGGGTGAGGTCTGCACTTTGCCGTTACAGGGCACAGACGGTGAGAGCCGCCAATAAACGCAGGATTAAGAGTCCAAGGTATTGTTGCGGCCAGAGAGTGTGGCTTTCCACTCGCAACCTTCCTCTTACGACAGCTTCTCGTAAGTTGACTCCGCGGTTCATTGGTCCGTTCCGTGTCTCCCAGGTCGTCAATCCTGTCGCTGTGCGACTGCTTCTTCCGCGACATCTTCGTCGCGTCCATCCTGTCTTCCATGTCTCCTGTGTTAAGCCCTTTCTTCGCACCCCCGTTCGTCTTCCCTCCCCCCCCTCCCGTCCTTGTCGAGAGCGCACCTATTTACAAGGTACATAAAATTATGGACATGCGTTCTCGGGGACGGGGTCACCAATACCTAGTGGATTGGGAGGGTTACGGTCCTGAGGAGAGGAGTTGGGTTCCGTCTCGGGACGTGCTGGACCGTTCGCTCATCGATGATTTCCTCCGTTGCCGCCAGGATTCCTCCTCGAGTGCGCCAGGAGGCGCTCGGTGAGTGGGGGGGGTACTGTCATGTTTGTCATTTATTGTCATGTCTTGTCCCTGTGCTCCCCATGCTATTCGTTTCCCTCTGCTGGTCTTGTTTGGTTCTATCCTTCTCTCTCCCCCTCCCTCTCTCACTCTCTCGCTCTCTCTTCTCTCTGTCGTTCCGTTCCTGCTCCCAGCTGTTCCTATTCCCCTAATCATCATTTAGTCTTCCCACACCTGTTCCCGATCCTTTCCCCTGATTAGACTCCCTATTTATTCCTTTGTGATCCGTTCCTGTTCCGTCGGTTCCTTGTATTGTATTCACCATGCTGTGATTGCGTTTCGCCCTGTCCTGTCGTGTTTTTTGCCGTGATTGTGTATCACCCTGTCCTGTCGTGTTTTGTGCCTTCATCAGACGCTGCGTGTGAGCAGGTGTCTCAGTCGACTACGGCCTGCGCCTACCCGAAGCGACCTGCAGTCTGTGGCCGCTTCTCCAGTTGTTTTCCCCTCTACAAATCTAGAGGATGTCAGTTATTCCGTTTTGAACATTATTAAACTCTGTTTCTGTTAAGTCGCTTTTGGGTCCTCTTTTACCTGCATGACACTACATAGCTGACGTCGGACAGACTCTTAACTCTTCCCTTACCTTTATGTTAACTCCCACTGTGGAGGTTGTGGTTTGCACCTCGGGCATAATAATCACTACCCACTGGGCACATACTGTACGTCAATTTAACGTCTATTCCACTTTGATTCAACGTAATTTCATTGAAATGTGACGTGGAAACAATGTTTATTCAACCAGTGGGTTAGAGTTAACAATTTGTACAAAATATAAAACGAATAGCTTGATGAGTTGTTTTTGTTGTTTTTCGGGCACTCAGTTGAGGTTAAGTGTGCAAAGGGATTTTTTATTATCGCTGAGCCTCCTCTTCATTTGCCATGCTCTACAGAGCGTGAATGGGGATAACTATTCGATACAGACCAGTAAAAAGCTATTTATGCCCTTATATGGTGTTTTCTTAAGGTCAAACCGTAAAAAGCTCATATGGAATTCCTGATATAAGGGGAAGGGCTTAAGGTGCAGACAGGAAGGGGGAGGTGGGGTTGGACTGCACCATGGCAACAGACATGGGCTCAAAAATGCCCTGTGATATTACAAACTTCCATTAAATTTGGTTCACTTTTCAAGTGAGATGGTTTTTACGACACTATTGTCACCGCTCTCTTTGCAAAGGCAATAAAAGCTCTTAAACCAACCGTCAAAGCAAAAGCTTTGGTCAACAATGGCAAGGATATCTCATCTAATGAACGGAATAATATATTTTGTCTAATGAATAGAATAATATAGCTCATCTAATGAATAGAATAGTATATATCCTCTAATGAATAGAAAGGGGGCCCTTGTCTTTGAGTGCTGACAAGGCTGAGAAGAGAACAGGTCCATGAATGTTAAAGGAGATTTTCAGGTGTTGGCTTTTAAGTCATTAACTTCCAGACAGCCACAGTATTCATCCTGCTGTGAAGACTGGAAATGTAATTCTGCACATGAATTGATAAAATATCATTTTAATGCTTAATAGTGTCAAATAAATAAGCTCTTTGTAAATTATCTTTGAACATTTTGCTATTGCAGTCACATCCCCCTTCTGACATATTGGAGAAATAGCCTATTATTGTGCATCACTTAGCAAACTCACCAACACTTAGCAAACCCACCAACACTTAGCAAACCCACCAACACTTAGCAAACCCACCAACACTTAGCAAACCCACCAACACTTAGCAAACCCACCAACACTTAGCAAACCCATCATCACTTACCAAATCCAAGCAAACGTACCATCACTTAGCAAACCCACCAACACTTAGCAAACCCACCATCACTTAGCAAACCCACCATCACTTAGCAAACCCACCATCACTTACCAAATCCACCATCACTTAGCAAACCTACCATCACTTAGCAAAACTACCATCACTTAGCAAACCCACCAACACCTAGCAAACCCACCAACACGTATACTCTTATGTGGATGATGTAAAAAATATTTGTTGGTCTGATGTGATTAATGAGGAGAATCCAGATGCTGCACTTGATGAATTAATGAAATTGCTTCTTCCAATTTTTGATAAACCTGCACCTGTTAAGAAACTGACTGTTAGTACCGTTAAGGCTCCATGGATTGATGATGAATTGAACAACTGTCTGGTTGAAAGAGATGGGGCAAAAGGAGTGGCTAATAAGTCTGGCTGCACATCTGACTGGCTGACTTACTGCAAACTGAGAAATTATGAGACTAAACTCAACAAAAAGAAGAATAATCTTTATTATGAAGCCAAGATCAATTATATAAAGAATTATGGAAAAAAAACTTTGCAGTACTTTAAATGAAATTATGGGCAGAAAGACCAATTCAACTCCATCTTTCATGGAATCAGATGGCTTATTCATCACAAAACCATTTGATGTTGCCAATTATTTTCATGATTATTTCATTGGCAAAGTGGGCAAACTTAGGAAATGCCCACGACAACAGTGAGCCATCGTATTCATGCATAAAAAAACGAATAATGAAAGAAAAGCAATGCAAGTTTGAATTTTGTAAGTTAGTGTGGGAGAGGTGGAAAACTATTGTCAACGATCAATAAAGACAAACCTCCTGGCATTGACAACTTAGATGGAAAGCTACTGAGGATGGTAGCTGACTCTATAGCCACTCCTATCTGTCATATCTTTAATCTGAGCCTAGAGGAAAGTCTTTGTCCTCAGGCATGGAGGGAAGACAAAGTAATTCTGCTACTCAAGAGTGGTAAAGCGAACTTTACTGGTTCTAACAGCAGACCTATAAGCTTGCTGCCAGCTCTTAGCAAACTATTGGAAAATATTGTGTTTGATCAAACACAATGCTATTTCTCTGTAAACAAATTAACAACAGAGTTTCAGCATTCTGATGATTCAACCTTATACGCATCAGCAACCACAGCTAATGAAGTCACTGAAACCCTTAACAAAGAGTTGCAGTCTGTTTTGGAATGGGTGGCCAGTAATAAACTGGTCCTGAACATCTCTAAAACTAAGAGCATTGGATTTGGTACAAATCATTCCTTAAGTACTAGACCTCAGCTGAATCTGGTAATGAATGGTGGGGCTGTTGATCAAGTTGAGGAGACTAAATTACTTCGCGTTACTTTAGATTGTAAACTGTCGTGGTCAAAACATATAGATGACATGGTTGTAAAGAAGGGGAGAGGTCTACCTGTATCAAAGAGATGCTCTGCTTGTTTGACACCACACTCCACAAAGCAAGTTCTGCAGGCCCTAGTTTTGTCTAATCTTGATTATTGTTCAGTCGTGTGGTCCAGTGCTGCAAGGAAAGACCTAGTTAAGCTGCAGCTGGCCCAGAACAGAGCGGCACATTTTGCTCTTCATTGTAATCAGAGGGCTGATATAAATACTATTGATGCCAGTTTCTCTTGGCTAAGAGGAGAGGAGAGACGGAGTGCATCACTTCTTCTTTTTATAAGAAACATTAATGTGTTGAAAATCCCAAACTATTTACATAGTCAACTTACACACAGCTCCAACACACACACTTATCCCAACAGACATGCCACCAGGGGTCTTTTCATAGTCCACAAATCCAGAAAAGATTCAAGATAGCGTACAGTATTATATAGAGCCCTTATTACATGGAACTTCCTTCCATCTCATATTGCTCAAATAAACAGCGAACCTGGTTTCAAAAAACAGATAAAGCAACACCTCACGGCAGATAGTTTGTGTGTATACATCAATATGTAGGCTACTTGTTCCTTTTTAAAAATGTACGTAGTTCTGTTCTCGTCTATTAATGTTCTGTATTATGAAAAAGTTTCCTGTGTGTATCATGAAGGGTCCACCACCCAAAGGACATCCAGCCAACTTGACACAACTCTGAGAAGCATTGGAGTCAACATGGGCCAGCGTCCCTGTGGAACGCCTTTTGACACCTCGTAGAGTCCATGTCCCGACCTATTGAGGCTGTTCTGAGGGTGTAAGGGTGTGTAACTCCATATTGTAAAGGTGCTCCTAATGTTTTGTACACTCAGTGTATAGGCTACATATAAAATATTATTGAAAGAATTTCCTATCATGTTCCCACTAGCAAGAGTTTCCGATATGGTGTTGGGGTGATGTGTGTAGATAAAATATTATAGCTATGAACAGACCTACGCTGTTATTGGAAATGGTGTGAGGTCATCATGTTTTTCAGGGTGTGATATTTGTGCATTTGTCACTTTCTCACTCATCATTATTCACAATTAATTTATGATTATCCATAAGCACGGTAGCATTCAGATTAATGTACAAGTGTTCAGAAAAACAATATATTTACAACAAAAGGGACTCCGAAATGACACAATACATTATTTATCATCCATTTCTATTGGGCACAAAATAATCTGAAACTCAATCAAAACAAAATGCAGATGCATCAAGATCCAACAAGTTTGTAGAGTCACAATGCTTGATGTATTTGGATGTAGTTGCGTGCTTGGAATATGGGACCGAATACTTAACTTCTGACTAAATTAAATACAGTATAAGTGTACTTTTGACACTTTCATATGGGGAGACTAGATACATAAAGTATCTAAATAAATTCATTTCTAAACGCTAAACAGATATGCATGGAAATATTCTCAAATAAAAGTTGACATTCTGTACTGTGGCCTCATAAAACATTTGATCTCAAATGCAAAATGCAGGAGTATAGAGCCAAATGAAAAGTTTTAGCACTGTCCAAATAAATACGTAGGGGAATATACAGTGACTTGCGAAAGTATTCGGCCCCCTTGAACTTTGTGACCTTTTGCCACATTTCAGGCTTCAAACATAAAGATATAAAACTGTATTTTTTTGTGAAGAATCAACAACAAGTGGGACACAATCATGAAGTGGAACGACATTTATTGGATATTTCAAACTTTTTTAACATCTCAAAAACTGAAAAATTGGGCGTGCAAAATTATTGTGTGAGGCAGGGTCGTACTCTGCGGATGTTGTAGAGCATGAACCTACAGGAACGGGCCACCGCCTTGATGTTGGTTGAGAACGACAGGGTGTTGTCCAGGATCACGCCAAGGTTCTTGGCGCTCTGGGAGGAGGACACAATGGAGTTGTCAACCGTGATGGCGAGATCATGGAACGGGCAGTCCTTCCCCGGGAGGAAGAGCAGCTCCGTCTTGCCGAGGTTCAGCTTGAGGTGGTGATCCGTCATCCACACTGATATGTCTGCCAGACATGCAGATATGCGATTCGCCAATCTGGTCGTCAGAAGGGTGAAAGGAGAAGATTAATTGTGTGTCGTCTGCATAGCAATGATAGGAGAGACCATGTGAGGTTATGACAGAGCCAAGTGACTTGGTGTATAGCGAGAATAGGAGAGGGCCAAGAACAGAGCCCTGGGGGACACCAGTGGTGAGAGCGCGTGGTGAGGAGACAGATTCTCGCCACGCCACCTGGTAGGAGCGGCCTGTCAGGTAGGACGCAATCCAAGCGTGGGCCGCGCCGGAAATGCCCAACTCGGAGAGGGTGGAGAGGAGGATCTGATGGTTCACAGTATCGAAGGCAGCCGATAGATCTAGAAGGATGAGAGCAGAGGAGAGAGAGTTAGCTTTAGCAGTGCGGAGCGCCTCCGTGATACAGAGGAGAGCAGTCTCAGTTGAATGACTAGTCTTGAAACCTGACTGATTTGGATCAAGAAGGTCATTCAGAGAGAGATAGCGGGAGAGCTGGCCAAGGACGGCACGTTCAAGAGTTTTGGAGAGAAAAGAAAGAAGGGATACTGGTCTGTAATTGTTGACATCGGAGGGATCGAGTGTAGGTTTTTTCAGAAGGGGTGCAACTCTCGCTCTCTTGAAGACGGAAGGGACGTAGCCAGCGGTCAGGGATGAGTTGATGAGCGAGGTGAGGTAAGGGAGAAGGTCTCCGGAAATGGTCTGGAGAAGAGAGGAGGGGATAGGGTCAAGCGGGCAGGTTGTTGGGCGGCCGGCCGTCACAAGACGCGAGATTTCATCTGGAGAGAGAGGGGAGAAAGAGGTCAGAGCACAGGGTAGGGCAGTGTGAGCAGAACCAGCGGTGTCGTTTGACTTAGCAAACGAGGATCGGATGTCGTCGACCTTCTTTTCAAAATGGTTGACGGAGTCATCTGCAGAGAGGGAGGAGGGGGGAGGAGGATTCAGGAGGGAGGAGAAGGTGGCAAAGAGCTTCCTAGGGTTAGAGGCAGATGCTTGGAATTTAGCGTGGTAGAAAGTGGCTTTAGCAGCAGAGACAGAGGAGGAAAATGTAGAGAGGAGGGAGTGAAAGGATGCCAGGTCCGCAGGGAGGCGAGTTTTCCTCCATTTCCGCTCGGCTGCCCGGAGCCCTGTTCTGTGAGCTCGCAATGAGTCATCGAGCCACGGAGCGGGAGGGGAGGACCGAGCCTGCCTGGAGGATAGGGGACATAGAGAGTCAAAGGATGCAGAGAGGGAGGAGAGGAGGGTTGAGGAGGCAGAATCAGGAGAAAAGTTGGAGAAGGTTTGAGCGGATGGAAGAGATGATAGGATGGAAGAGGAGAGAGTAGCGGGGGAGAGAGAGCGAAGGTTGGGACGGCGCGATACCATCCGAGTAGGGGCAGTGTGGGAGGTGTTGGATGAGAGCGAGAGGGAAAAGGATACAAGGTAGTGGTTGGAGACTTGGAGGGGAGTTGCAATGAGGTTAGTGGAAGAACAGCATCTAGTAAAGATGAGGTCGAGCGTATTGCCTGCCTTGTGAGTAGGGGGGGAAGGTGAGAGGCTGAGGTCAAAAGAGGAGAGGAGTGGAAAGAAGGAGGCAGAGAGGAAAGAGTCAAAGGTAGACGTGGGGAGGTTAAAGTCGCCCAGAACTGTGAGAGGTGAGCCGTCCTCAGGAAAGGAGCTTATCAAGGCATCAAGCTCATTGATGAACTCTCCGAGGGAACCTGGAGGGCGATAAATGATAAGGATGTTAAGCTTGAAAGGGCTGCTAACTGTGACAGCATGGAATTCAAAGGAGGCGATAGACAGATGGGTAAGGGGAGAAAGAGAGAATGACCACTTGGGAGAGATGAGGATCCCGGTGCCACCACCCCGCTGACCAGAAGCTCTCGGGGTGTGCGAGAACACGTGGGCGGACACGTGTGTATGTATACACGGAGTATACCAAACATTAGGAACACCTTTATAATATTGAGTTGCCCCCCCCCCCCCTTCTGCCCTCAGAACAGCCTCAATCCATTGGGACATATACAATGTGTTGATAGCGTTCTACAGGGATGCTGGCCCATGTTGACTCCAATGTCTTATTGTCTTATTTATTGTCTATGTCTTATTGTCTTATTTATTGTCTATGTCGTATTATCTTATTTATTGTCTATGTCTTATTGTCTTATTTATTGTCTATGTCTTATTGTCTTATTTATTGTCTATGTCTTATTGTCTTATTGTCTTATTTATTGTCTATGTCTTATTGTCTTATTGTCTTATTTATTGTCTATTTCTTATTGTCTTATTGTCTTATTTATTGTCTATGTCTTATTATCTTATTTATTGTCTATGTCTTATTGTCTTATTTATTGTCTATGTCTTATTGTCTTATTTATTGTCTATGTCTTATTGTCTTATTGTCTTATTTATTGTCTATGTCTTATTGTCTTATTGTCTTATTTATTGTCTATTTCTTATTGTCTTATTGTCTTATTTATTGTCTATGTCGTATTATCTTATTTATTGTCTATGTCTTATTGTCTTATTTATTGTCTATGTCTTATTGTCTTATTTATTGTCTATGTCTTATTGTCTTATTGTCTTATTTATTGTCTATGTCTTATTGTCTTATTGTCTTATTTATTGTCTATTTCTTATTGTCTTATTGTCTTATTTATTGTCTATGTCTTATTGTCTTATTTATTGTCTATGTCTTATTGTCTTATATATTGTCTATGTCTTATTGTCTTATTTATTATCTTATTTATTATCTTAGTCTTGTTTATTATCTTATTTATTGTCTATGTCTTATTGTCTTATTTATTGTCTATGTCTTATTGTCTTATTGTCTTATTGTCTTATTGTCTTATTTATTGTCTATGTCTTATTATCTTATTGTCTTATTTATTGTCTATGTCTTATTGTCTTATATATTGTCTATGTCTTATTGTCTTATATATTGTCTATGTCTTATTGTCTTATTTATTGTCTATGTCTTATTGTCTTATATATTGTCTATGTAATAATAATATAATATATGCCATTTAGCAGACGCTTTTATCCAAAGCGACTTACAGTCATGTGTGCATACATTCTACGTATGGGTGGTCCCGGGGATCGAACCCACTACCCTGGCGTTACAAGCGCCATGCTCTACCAACTGAGCTACATGTCTTATTGTCTTTGTCATGTTTTGTCATTAATTATCATGTCTTGTCCCTGTGCTTCCCCTTCTATTCGTTTCCCTCTGCTGGTCTTATTAGGTTCTTTCCCTCTTTCTATCCCTCTCTCTCCCCCTCTCTCTCTCACTCTCTCGCTCTCTCTTCTCTCTATTGTTCCGTTCCTGCTCCCAGCTGTTCCTATTCCCCTAATCAATCATTTAGTCTTCCCACACCTGTTCCCGATCCTTTTCCCTGATTAGAGTCCCTATTTCTCTCCTTGTTTTCCGTACCTGCCCTGTCGGATCCTTGTCTATATTCACCGTGCTGTGTCTATGTTTTGCCCTGTCGTGTCGTGTTTCCCTCAGATGCTGCGTGGTGAGCAGGTGTCTGAGTCTGCTAGGTTCAAGTGCCTTCCCGAGGCAACCTGCAGTTCTTGATCAAGTCTCCAGTCTGTTCTCGTCTTTACGAGTAGTATTATGCCTTTTGTTTTGTTAAGTATCTTACTGGATTAAAAACTCTGTTTTCGCCAAGTCGCTTTTGGGTCCTCATTCACCTGCATAACAGAAGGATCCGACCAAGGAATGGACCCAGCGACTACAGAGGCTCGTAACACTGCCGTCAAGATCCAAGGAGCCATGCTCGGCAGACACGAGCAGGAATTGTCTGCTGCTCGCCATGCCGTGGAGAACCTGGCCGCTCAGGTTTCCGACCTCTCTGGACAGTTCCAGAGTCTTCGTCTCGTGCCACCTGTTACTTCCTGGCCTGCCGAGCCTCCGGAACCTAGGGTTAATAACCCACCTTGCTACTCCGGGCAGCCCACGGAGTGCCGCTCCTTTCTCACCCAGTGTGATATTGTGTTCTCTCTCCAACCCAACACATACTCTAGCGAGAGAGCTCGGGTTGCTTACGTCATTTCACTCCTTACTGGCCGGGCCCGAGAGTGGGGCACAGCTATCTGGGAGGCAAGGGCTGATTGTTCTAACAATTACCAGAACTTTAAAGAGGAGATGATTCGGGTTTTTGACCGTTCAGTTTTTGGTGGGGAGGCTTCTAGGGCCCTGGCTTCCCTATGCCAAGGTGATCGATCCATAACGGATTACTCTATAGAGTTTCGTACTCTTGCTGCCTCTAGTGACTGGAACGAGCCGGCGCTGCTCGCTCGTTTTCTGGAGGACTCCACACAGTGGTCAAAGATGAGATTCTCTCTCGGGAGGTTCCTTCCAGTGTGGACTCTTTGATTGCTCTCGCCATCCGCATAGAACGACGGGTAGATCTTCGTCACCAAGCTCGTGGAAGAGAGCTCGCGTCAACGGTGTTTCCCTGCTCCGCATCGCAACCATCTCCCTCCTCTGGCTCAGAGACTGAGCCCATGCAGCTGGGAGGTATTCGCATCTCGACCAAGGAGAGGGAACGGAGGATCACCAACCGCCTGTGCCTCTATTGCGGATTTGATGGACATTTTGTCAATTCATGTCCAGTAAAGGCCAGAGCTCATCAGTAAGCGGAGGGCTACTGGTGAGCGCTACTACTCAGGTCTCTTCATCTAGATCCTGTACTACTATGTCGGTCCATCTACGCTGGACCGGTTCGGGTGCTACATGCAGTGCCTTGATTGACTCTGGGGCTGAGGGTTGTTTCATGGACGAAGCATGGGTTCGGAAACATAACATTCCTTTCAGACAGTTAGACAAGCCTACGCCCATGTTTGCCTTAGATGGTAGTCATCTTCCCAGTATCAGATTTGAGACACTACCTTTAACTCTCACAGTATCTGGTAACCACAGTGAGACTATTTCTTTTTTGATTTTTCGTTCACCTTTTACACCTGTTGTTTTGGGTCATCCCTGGCTAGTATGTCATAATCCTTCTATTAATTGGTCTTGTAATTCTATCCTATCCTGGAACGTATCTTGTCATGTGAAGTGCTTAATGTCTGCCATCCCTCCCATTTCTTCTGTCCCCACTTCTCAGGAGGAACCTGGCGATTTGACAGGAGTGCCGGAGGAATATCATGATCTGCGCACGGTCTTCAGTCGGTCCCGAGCCAACTCCCTTCCTCCTCACCGGTCGTATGATTGTAGTATTGATCTCCTTCCGGGGACCACTCCTCCTCGGGGTAGACTATACTCTCTGTCGGCTCCCGAACGTAAGGCTCTCGAGGATTATTTATCTGTGTCTCTTGACGCCGGTACCATAGTGCCTTCTTCCTCTCCGGCCGGGGCGGGGTTCTTTTTGTTAAGAAGAAGGACGGTACTCTGCGCCCCTGCGTGGATTATCGAGGGCTGAATGACATAACGGTTAAGAATCGTTATCCGCTTCCCCTTATGTCATCAGCCTTCGAGATTCTGCAGGGAGCCAGGTGCTTTACTAAGTTGGACCTTCGTAACGCTTACCATCTCGTGCGCATCAGAGAGGGGGACGAGTGGAAAACGGCGTTTAACACTCCGTTAGGGCATTTTGAGTACCGGGTTCTGCCGTTTGGTCTCGCCAATGCGCCAGCTGTTTTTCAGGCATTAGTTAATGATGTTCTGAGAGACATGCTGAACATCTTTGTTTTTGTCTATCTTGACGATATCCTGATTTTTTCACCGTCACTCGAGATTCATGTTCAGCACGTTCGACGTGTTCTACAGCGCCTTTTAGAGAATTGTCTCTACGTAAAGGCTGAGAAGTGCTCTTTTCATGTCTCCTCCGTTACTTTCCTCGGTTCCGTTATTTCCGCTGAAGGCATTCAGATGGATTCCGCTAAGGTCCAAGCTGTCAGTGATTGGCCCGTTCCAAGGTCACGTGTCGAGTTGCAGCGCTTTTTAGGTTTCGCTAATTTCTATCGGCGTTTCATTCGTAATTTCGGTCAAGTTGCTGCCCCTCTCACAGCTCTTACTTCTGTCAAGACGTGTTTTAAGTGGTCCGGTTCCGCCCAGGGAGCTTTTGATCTTCTAAAAGAACGTTTTACGTCCGCTCCTATCCTCGTTACTCCTGACGTCACTAGACAATTCATTGTCGAGGTTGACGCTTCAGAGGTAGGCGTGGGAGCCATTCTTTCCCAGCGCTTCCAGTCTGACGATAAGGTTCATCCTTGCGCTTATTTTTCTCATCGCCTGTCGCCATCTGAGCGCAACTATGATGTGGGTAACCGTGAACTGCTCGCCATCCGCTTAGCCCTAGGCGAATGGCGACAGTGGTTGGAGGGGGCGACCGTTCCTTTTGTCGTTTGGACAGACCATAAGAACCTTGAGTACATCCGTTCTGCCAAACGACTTAATGCCCGTCAAGCTCGTTGGGCGTTGTTTTTGCTCGTTTCGAGTTTGTGATTTCTTACCGTCCGGGTAGCAAAAACACCAAGCCTGATGCCTTATCCCGTCTGTTTAGTTCTTCTGTGGCTTCTACTGATCCCGAGGGGATTCTTCCTTATGGGCGTGTTGTCGGGTTAACAGTCTGGGGAATTGAAAGACAGGTTAAGCAAGCACTCACGCACACTGCGTCACCGCGCGCTTGTCCTAGTAACCTCCTTTTCGTTCCTGTTTCCACTCGTCTGGCTGTTCTTCAGTGGGCTCACTCTGCCAAGTTAGCTGGTCATCCCGGTGTTCGAGGCACTCTTGCGTCTATTCGCCAGCGCTTTTGGTGGCCGACTCAGGAGCGTGACACGCGCCGTTTCGTGGCTGCTTGTTCGGACTGCGCGCAGACTAAGTCGGGTAACTCTCCTCCTGCCGGTCGTCTCAGACCGCTCCCATTCCTTCTCGACCATGGTCTCACATCGCCCTAGACTTCATTACCGGTCTGCCTTTGTCTGCGGGGAAGACTGTGATTCTTACGGTTGTCGATAGGTTCTCTAAGGCGGCACATTTCATTCCCCTCGCTAAACTTCCTTCCGCTAAGGAGACGGCACAAATCATCATCGAGAATGTGTTCAGAATTCATGGCCTCCCGTTAGACGCCGTTTCAGACAGAGGTCCGCAATTCACGTCACAGTTTTGGAGGGAGTTCTGTCGTTTGATTGGTGCGTCCGTCAGTCTCTCTTCCGGGTTTCATCCCCAGTCTAACGGTCAAGCAGAGAGGGCCAATCAGACGATTGGTCGCATACTACGCAGCCTTTCTTTCAGAAACCCTGCGTCTTGGGCAGAACAGCTCCCTGGGCAGAATACGCTCACAACTCGCTTCCTTCGTCTGCTACCGGGTTATCTCCGTTTCAGAGTAGTCTGGGTTACCAGCCTCCTCTGTTCTCATCCCAGCTTGCCGAGTCCAGCGTTCCCTCCGCTCAAGCGTTTGTCCAACGTTGTGAGCGCACCTGGAGGAGGGTGAGGTCTGCACTTTGCCGTTACAGGGCACAGACTGTGAGAGCCGCCAATAAACGCAGGATTAAGAGTCCAAGGTATTGTTGCGGCCAGAGAGTGTGGCTTTCCACTCGCAACCTTCCTCTTACGACAGCTTCTCGTAAGTTGACTCCGCGGTTCATTGGTCCGTTCCGTGTCTCCCAGGTCGTCAATCCTGTCGCTGTGCGACTGCTTCTTCCGCGACATCTTCGTCGCGTCCATCCTGTCTTCCATGTCTCCTGTGTCAAGCCCTTTCTTCGCACCCCCGTTCGTCTTCCCTCCCCCTCCCGTCCTTGTCGAGAGCGCACCTATTTACAAGGTACGTAAGATCATGGACATGCGTTCTCGGGGACGGGGTCACCAATACTTAGTGGATTGGGAGGGTTACGGTCCTGAGGAGAGGAGTTGGGTTCCGTCTCGGGACGTGCTGGACCGTTCGCTTATTGATGATTTCCTCCGTTGCCGCCAGGGTTCCTCCTCGAGTGCGCCAGGAGGCGCTCGGTGAGTGGGGGGGTACTGTCATGTTTTGTCATTAATTATCATGTCTTGTCCCTGTGCTTCCCCTTCTATTCGTTTCCCTCTGCTGGTCTTATTAGGTTCTTTCCCTCTTTCTATCCCTCTCTCTCCCCCTCTCTCTCTCACTCTCTCGCTCTCTCTTCTCTCTATCGTTCCGTTCCTGCTCCCAGCTGTTCCTATTCCCCTAATCAATCATTTAGTCTTCCCACACCTGTTCCCGATCCTTTTCCCTGATTAGAGTCCCTATTTCTCTCCTTGTTTTCCGTACCTGCCCTGTCGGATCCTTGTCTATATTCACCGTGCTGTGTCTATGTTTTGCCCTGTCGTGTCGTGTTTCCCTCAGATGCTGCGTGGTGAGCAGGTGTCTGAGTCTGCTAGGTTCAAGTGCCTTCCCGAGGCAACCTGCAGTTCTTGATCAAGTCTCCAGTCTGTTCTCGTCTTTACGAGTAGTATTATGCCTTTTGTTTTGTTAAGTATCTTACTGGATTAAAAACTCTGTTTTCGCCAAGTCGCTTTTGGGTCCTCATTCACCTGCATAACAGTCTTATTTATTATCTTATTTATTATCTTAGTCTTGTTTATTATCTTATTTATTGTCTATGTCTTATTGTCTTATTTATTGTCTATGTCTTATTGTCTTATTTATTGTCTATATCTTATTGTCTTATTGTCTTATTGTCTTATTTATTGTCTATGTCTTATTGTCTTATTGTCTTATTTATTGTCTATGTCTTATTGTCTTATTGTCTTATTGTCTTATTGTCTTATTTATTGTCATATCCCCGTCAAGTTGTTAAATGTATGTTCTGTTTATATATGTACTTCTTTAGACTGTCAAATCAAATCCAATCAATCAACATTTGAGAAAACAACAGACCTGGGTTCAAATACTATTTAAGGTATTTCAAATACTTTGAAAGACATTGACACGTGTGTATGTATACACGGAGTATACCAAATATTAGGAACACCTTTATAATATTGAGTTGCCCCCCCCCCCCCTTCTGCCCTCAGAACAGCCTCAATCCATTGGGACATATACAATGTGTTGATAGCGTTCTACAGGGATGCTGGCCCATGTTGACTCCAATGCTTCCCACAGTTGTGTCAAGTTGGCTGGATGTCCCTTGGGTGGTGGATCATTCTTGATACACACGGGAAGCTGTTGAGCGTGAAAAACCCAGCAGCTTTGTAGTTCTTGACACAAACCGGTGAGCCTGGCACCTACTACCATACCCCGTTCAAAGGCACTAAAATATGTTTTCTTGCCCATTTACCCTCTGATTGGCACACATACACAATCCATATCTCAATTGTCTCAAAGCTTAAAAATATATATTTTTAACCCTGTCTCCTCCCCTTCATCTACACTGATTGAAGTGGATTTAACAAGTTAATTAATAAGGGATCATAGCTTTCACCTGGATTCACCTGGTCAGTCTGTCGTGGAAAGAGCAGGTGTTCATAATGTTTTGTCGACTCAGTGTACAATGAAATGTATTTGAACACATCTGTCAGTATCCCCCAGTCCGGTCCTCTAATGCAGGGAGGATCCTACTTTTGTATCTTGAAATCTGTTGTATTAATTGTATTCTGTCCTAGCAGAAGAGTCCCCTTCTTTAAGCTTAGCAGATGGATAAACCCGGTACAGCTACTGTTGTGATTGAAGAATGATTTATTGCCACCACGTCGTAGGTACAGTACTAGTGACTGAAATGAGTAAAACTGAAATATAGACAGAAAAGAGCAATGAGTATGACTTATTGTACTCTAGCTGAATACTAGGTTTCATTCTCAATAATAACACAACATGTATTTGTATACACGTTCATAAACACAGAAATAT